>NC_041214.2:56043394-56052923 GCF_002837175.3 Physeter macrocephalus
TTCTGCCCATTTTTGGATTGGGTTGTTTGTTTTTTTGATATTGAGCTGCATGAGCTGCTTGTAAATTTTGGAGATTAATCCTTTGTCAGTTGCTTCATTTGCAACTATTTTCTCCCATTCTGAGGGTTGTCTTTTGGTCTTGTTTATGGTATCCTTTTCTGTGCAAAAGCTTTTAAGTTTCATTAGGTCCCATTTGTTTATTTTTGTTTTTATTTCCATTTCTCTAGGAGGTGGGTCAAAAAGGAGAATGGAGGGGATTGGAGAGATTTATTTGCAACCAACGAATTCCATTTAATATGGTCATCTTAAAAGATTTTTAAAGGATTAGACATAATATGTATAAAATTGCTGACGTAGCAGACTTTCAATAAATGTTGTTTTTTAAAACTAAATCACAAATTGCTTATGTTTTATACATTATTATTTCCTATGTTTATATGCCCTGTCTTACAAACACATTGTCAGTTCCATGAGGGCAGGAAACATGCATATTATACTTCCTTGATTTCCAGAGGGTCTAGCATGAGCTCAGTTAATTTCTGTAAAGAAGATATTTTTCATTGATAAATAAGAACATGAAATTGTATTATTTGATTATAGCACTAGAATGACCTTAATATCTTCCAGTGAAGGTAGACTTGTTTTCTGTGAATTTATCTCAAGTTAGAAGTAGCATTTATTTTTATTTTTAAATTTTTAAAATTTTTTTATTTTATTTTTTTTGTGGTACGCGGGCTTCTCACTGTTGTGGCCTCTCCCGTTGCGGAACACAGGCTCCGGACGCCCAGGCTCCGGACGTGTAGGCTCAGCGGCCATGGCTCCCGGGCCCAGCCGCTCCGCGGCATGTGGGATCTTCCTGGACCGGGGCATGAACCCGTGTCCCCTGTGTTGGCAGGCAGACTCTCAACCACTGTGCCACCAGGGAAGCCCTTTAAATTTTTTTAAATGGAAGTCTCTTCTCAGGTGTATTATTGTTTTTTCAGTTAGTGGAAGAAGCATGAGTTAAATTATAAAATTTTTTTTCTTGGAAATTCATGGATGAGATGTTATTGCTCATGTAATTTAGGTTCTAATGTTGAATATTTAAGGCACATTTTTAGCTAATTGCTGGAAAGCAATACCACCACAAGTTGAAATAGTTTTAAAATAGAAAAAGATATAAAATTATAGTGAACATGTCATTTGAAGTAATTTGCATTCTAAACAAAGTCTGAAAGAAGTCATTAGAGTTATTCAGAGCAATTAGTTGATAGTTTTTAAAAGACCCATGTAATTTGAATTTGTTTACTTTATACATTTGAAGGCTTTACATATATAATACTAAAATTGCTGTCCTAGTTTTTAAATAAGTGAAACTCTTTTATTTTTTCTAAAAACCAAATTGTTAGAACCCTAAAAATATCTATTGCTGTTCTGAATATAAAGCTTACTTACTAATCCAGTATGATGTCAGTCCCACATTTCAAAAATTTTAAACAAATATGAATATGTCCTAGTTATAATGTCTAGATGAGGCATGTCCTATAGCTTCCTCTCTTTAGCTAATGATAATTTTTAATAACTTTCTCATTCTTAGGAAATATTAGAATTAAATAAAAATTTGTCATTTCAATAATAATAGACATTTTCTTATTTATACTTACAAATGAAATTTCTTTTCCAAAAAAGTTGTCCTAAGAAAATGTTTTCTTCCTGTGGTTCATGTAATATAGGAACATAATTTGATTTACATAAGTTATAGGAAAAAAATAAACTGAGATGCTTTCATTTGAGCTTGAATCAATATTTAATTTTAAGTAAACAAATACTTAAAAATTGTAATCTTGGGGATTCCCTGGCAGTCCAGCAGTTAGGAGTCCACACTTCCACTGCTGCGGGCTGGGGTTCAATCCCTGGTTGGGGAACTAAGATCCTGCAAAATACGCCGCGTGGTCAGAAAAAAAAAATTGTATTCTTTACTGCCATTTCTGTCCAGGATGGATTTATCTTAAACAACAAAATAAGCAGACAAAATATATGAAACAATGGTTTTCAGATATTGGACAACAGGCAGTACATGAGAGCGATCTCTGAGAGAAGGGAACAAACAAGGTGAACCCTAAGATTGCTCAAGCTACAGGCTAAAGAGAGTTTCTGGGCTTCACTGCAGGGTGGGGGAGTCCATACAGAACCTGGCAGACTCCCTTAGCTGAGGAGATAGAGTGCAGAGTTCATGGAGGCCAAGCCACTTATAATGGAAATAGCAGAGTACTCGAGAGGAAAGAGCTGCACAGCTAGAGAGTTCTAGAGACCTGGCTCTCAAATGTTTATACAGAAAGGTTCAGACTAGTCAGAATAGTCCATGGAGCTCACACAGTTCCAGGAGTAGTTTGTGTTTGTACCAGCCAGAGTGAAAAGCCTCTTTATTCCCAGGGATTGATAAGAGAGTCAAATAGCCCTGGATGAAGGGTAGACAACTATGACATGTGGGTCAAATCTGGCCTTTTTTGTACAGTTCACAATCTAGGAATGTTTTTTACATTTTTAAAGGGTTATTGAAAGCAAATGAAGAGTATGCAACAGATTATATGTGGCCCATAAAGCCTAACTAGTAACTGTCTGGTCCTTTACAAAAAAAGTTTGCTGAACCCTATCCTAGACTAAAGGCTGTTCTAAACCTGCCTAATAAGGGTTAAAAGCAAATCTCAAAAGTATCCATTTCCAAGTAAATTAACCACATCCTAAAACATAACCTAAAAATACTTAAAGGGAAAAAACTAGTATCCATTTCCAAGAAAATTTCTGCATCCCTGAACAATGTCCATAAATATTTAAAGGAATACAAAGCATCTAGTATCCGACAATGTAAAAATCACAATGTCTGGCATCTAATAAAAAATTACCAGGTATTCAAAGGGGCAGTAAAATATGACCCATAATGAAGACATGTCAATTAATAGAAACAAAAATGGCATTGATAATAGAATTATTAGGAAAGGACAATAAATCAGCTATTATAAATACACAGTGTATGTTGAAAAAGGTAGAGAAAAACATGAACATGATGAAGAGAGAAATGGAAAGTATAAATAACACCTAAACTAAATTTGTAGAGATGAAATATATGATGTTTTAGATAAAAATATACTGAATGAAATTAATAGGTTATTAGACACTATTAGGAGGAAAGATTAGTGAACTTGAAGACATAGTAATGGAAACTATCTTAAATGAAACAGAGAAAAGAAGACAGAAAAGTGAATGGAGAATCAGTGCACTGTGGGAAACTTTCATGTATCCTCATATATATGCCATAGGAGTCTCAGAAGGAGTGGAGAGAGATGGAAGGTGGGAAGAAAAAATGTCTGGAGAAATAATGGCAGAATATTACCAAATCCCATAGACAGCAAAACCTCAGCAAACCTCAATCAGAAGACACATGAAGAAAGCAACACAAGGCAGATAATCAAATTGCTTAAAAGCAGGAATAAAGAGAAAATAATTAAATCAGTCAAAGGAAAATAACATATTCCATGCAGAGGCACAAAGATAAGCATGACAAAGAAAGAATGCAAACTAGAAGATAGTAGAGCAACACATTTTAAGTACCAGAAGACATAATACCCCATCATTCTAGAAATCTTTACCCAACTAGAATATATTCATAAAATGAAGGTAAAGATTTTTTAAAAGGCATATAAAAGCTGATAGAATTTATTACCAGCAGAGTAGTACAACAAGAAATGCCATAGAAAGTCCTTCAAGGAAAAGGAAAATGATGTCAGATAGAAATTTATACCTACTTAGAGAAATGAAAATAATCAGAAGTAAAAACTATTTATGTAAATATAAAAGTGTTTTCCTTATTAAAAAAAATTCATTAAAAGATAATTGACTCTTTAAAGCAAAAATAGTAACAATGATTGTACAGTTTATAACATAATTGTATGACAGTATGGGTAAACTGTATGACAGTAGTGGCATAAGGTCCAGGATGGGGGAAATGTAAGTAGATAGGACTCTAATGCTCTCTGTGAAGTGGTGTAATATTAGTTGAACATAGACTGTAATAACTTAAATATGTATACTGTAATCCTAGAGCAAATCCTACATATATTAAAAATGTTTATTATGAATATATTATGAACAACTTTATGCTAATTAATTCAATAACTTTGATAAACAAACACATTTCTTGAAAAGATACAAACTGCTGAAGCTCAAATAAAAAGAAATAGATGGCCTGAGTAGCCCTGTATCTGTTAAATAAATTGAATTTGTAGTTAAAAAAATTTTCTCACAAAGAAAACCCCAGGCCCAGAAGATTTCATGGTGAATTCTACCACATGTTTGAGGAAGAAATACCAATTTTACACATTTTTTTCCCCAAAAAACAGAATAGGAGAGGGAAATTTCCAACTCATTTTATGACTACAGAATAATCCTGATACCAAAATTAGACAAAGACATGGCAAGATGGGCTTCCCTGGTGGCGCAGTGGTTGAGAGTCTGCCTGCCGATGCAGGGGACGCGGGTTCGTGCCCCGCTCTGGGAGGATCCCACATGCCGCGGAGCGGCTAGGCCCGTGAGCCATGGCCACTGAGCCTGCGCGTCCGGAGCCTGTGCTCCCCAACGGGAGAGGCCACAACAGTGAGAGGCCCGCGTACGGCAAAAAAAAAAAAAAAAAAAAGAGCCTGGACTTTGAAAGAAAAAAAAGAAAAAGAAATGGCAAGAAACTAGAGACCAATATCTCTCACGAACATGATTGCAAAAAATCATTTGAGAATTAGCAAATTGAATCTAGCAATATGGTAAAAGAATAATATATCACAACCAAATGGTGTTTATCCCGGGAATGCAAAGCTGGTTTAACATTGATAAAAGTAATCATGTAATTTTAATATTAGCAGAATGAAAAAAGAAAAACATGATTTTCTTGTAAGATACTGACAAAGCATTTGAAAAAATTCAACACTGCTTCCTGATAAAAGTAGAAATACAAGGGAATTTCCCCAACCTGATAAATAGCATCTATGAAAAACTTACAACCAGCACTATATTGGATTGGCCAAGTTTCATTTGTTTTTTTCTGTAAGATGGCTCTAGTAGCACTGAGTTGTCATTAACTTCATTCAAAACAATTTTGTTAGATTGTATGTGACAGCTGTCATATCAGTGTGCATTAAAAAAAAGACTTATCTGGGGCTTCCCTGGTGGCACAGTGGTTAAGAATCCTCCTGCCAATGCAGGGGACACAGGTTCGAGCCCTGGCCCGGGAAGATCCCACGTGCCGTGGAGCAACTAAGCCCGTGCACCACAACTACTCAGCCTGCGCTCTAGAGCCTGCGTGCCACAACTACTGAAGCTGGCACGCCTAGAGCCCGTGGTCCGTATTGGATTGGCCAAGTTTCATTTGTTTTTTTCTGTAAGATGGCTCTAGTAGCACTGAGTTGTCATTAACTTCATTCAAAACAATTTTGTTAGATTGTATGTGACAGCTGTCGTATCAGTGTGCATTAAAAAAAAGACTTATCTGGGGCTTCCCTGGTGGCACAGTGGTTAAGAATCCTCCTGCCAATGCAGGGGACACAGGTTCGAGCCCTGGCCCGGGAAGATCCCACGTGCCGTGGAGCAACTAAGCCCGTGCACCACAACTACTGAGCCTGCGCTCTAGAGCCTGCGTGCCACAACTACTGAAGCTGGCACGCCTAGAGCCCGTGCTCCGAAACAACAGAAGCCACCGCAATGAGAAGCCAGCGCACCGCAACAAGAATAGACCCCACTAGCCGCAACTAGAGAAAGCCCGCACGCAGCAACGAAGACCCAACGCAGCCAATAAATAAATAAATACTTTAGAAAATAAAAAAAGATATCAAAATTGGTGAATTTTTGTGTAGCTGTTTTAATATGGAAGATGGAAGAAAAACAACATTTTCAGCATGTTATGCTTTATTATTTCAAGAAAGGTAAAAAAGCAACTGAAACACAAAAAAAGATTTGTGCAGTGTATGGAGCAGGTGCTGTGACTGATTGAACATGTCAAAAGTGGTTTGCGAAGTTTCATGCTGGAGATTTCTCACTGGACAACGCTCCATGGTCGGGTAGACCAGTTGAAGTTGATAGCGATCAATTCGAGACATTAAACGTTATACCACGTGGGAGATAGCTGAGACACTCAAAATATCCAAATCATTTGCACCAGCTTGGTTATGTTCATCGCTTTGATGATTGGGTTCCAGTTAAGTGAAAAAAAATCTTCTTGACAGTATTTCCGCATGAAATTCTCTACTTAAATGTAATGAAAACGTTCCATTTTTAAAACAAATTGTGACGGGCGATGAAAAGTGGATACTATACAATAATGTGGAACAGAAGAGATCGTGGTGCAAGAGAAATAAAAAAACCACCAAGCACACCAAAGTCTGGTCTTCATCCAAAGAAGGTGATGTTGTGTATATGGTAGGATTGGAAGGGAGTCCTCTATTATGAGCTCCTTCCGGAAAACGAAACAATTAATTCCAACAAGTACTGGTCCCAGTTAGACCAACCAAAAGCAGCACTCGACGAAAAGCGTTTGGAATTAGTCAATAGAAAATGCATAATCTTCTATCAGGATAACGGAAGACCACATGTTTCTTTGATGACTAAGCAAAAACTGTTACAGCTTGGCTGGGAAGTTCTGATTCATCCACCATATTCACCAGACATTGCACCTTCGGATTTCCATTTATTTCGGTCTTTACAAAATTCTCTTAATGGAAAAAATTTCAATTCCCTGGAAGACTGTAAAAGGCACCTGGAACAGTTCTTTGCTCAAAAAAATAAAAAGTTTTGGGAAAATGGAATTATGAAGTTGCCTGAAAAATGGCAGAAGGTAGTGGAACAAAACGGTGAATACATTTTTTAATAAAGTTCTTGCTGAAAATGAAAAATTTATCTTTTGTTTTTACTTAAAAACTGAAGGCACTTTTTGGCCAACCAAATATTTAGTGATGAAAGACTGAATGATTTCCCTTTAACACTGGCAAGAAGGCAAGAGTGTTTACTCTCCCTAATTCCATTTGGCATTATAATAAATGTCCTAGCCAGCACAAAAAGGCAAGTAAAATAAATAAAAGTCATACAGGCTGGAAAGAAAAGGTAAAACTGTATTCACAGAAAACATGACATTTTATGTAGAAAATCACAAGGAATCTATAAAAAGCAGTTAGAAGTAATAAGTGAGTTTAGCAAGGTTGCAGGATACTAAGTCAATATACAAAATACAAAATTAAATTAAATAAACAATATCTTTACATTAGCATCAGTATATGAGATATATAGGAATATGTTTGACAAAAGATGTTTAAAAACTGTATACTAAATACTAGAAGACATTGTTAAGAAAATTTAAAGGAGATGTGAATAAATGGAGGGATATACCAGGCTCATGTATGGGAAGAGTCAATATTATTAAGATGTCAATTCTACCCAAATTGATATATATATATATATATATAAATATATAAATAAATAAATATATATAAATATGAAAAAAAAATATATTTTTTGCACTGCCACGAGGCATGTAAAATCTTAATTCCCTGACCAGGCATTGAACTCACGCCCCCTACATTGGAAGTGTGGAGTCTTAACCACTGCCCCACCAGGGAAGTCCCCAAATTGATTTATATTTAACTCAGTCCCAATCAAAATCCCTGAAGAAATTTTTAGTAGAAATTGATAGGCTGATTCTAAAATTTATGTGGAAATGCAATGGACCTAGATATCCAAAACAATTCTGAATGAAGCTTTTTTACACTGCTGGATTTCAAGAGTTTTTATATGGCTACAATAATCAGATAGTGTCCAGTACTACCTTGCTAACTATAGCCACTATATTGTACAGAAGATCTCAAGGATTTATTCAGTTTGCATAACGGAAACTGTGTTTTTTCACAAATACTTTTTGTTTTCCCCTCCTTCCAGGCCCTGGCAACCACCAATCTATGCTCTACTTCTATGAGTTTGACTATTTCATATTGTTCATATAGTAAACAGTACTATATACTTAAAAATGTGCTGAGAGAATAGATCTTATGTTAAGAGTGCTTATTACACACACACAAAATAAATAAAGAGTGTGGGAGGAAACTTTTATAGGTGATGGATATGTTTTAAAAAATTATATATAGATGGATATGTTTATTGCACAGATTGTGGTGATGGTTTCATGGATGAATACTTATCTCTAAATTCATCAAGCTGTATACATTAAATATGTACAGATTTTTTCCAAACAGTCTCCTTTTTTATTTTTCACTGTCTCCAATTACTGATTTTTTTCCCAACTTTACTGAGGTAAAATTGATAAATAAAATTGTAAGATATTTAAATGGAAATATGTATAGATTTTTGTATGTCAATCATACCTCAATAAAATGGCTAAAAAATGTCATATTGGCATAATAATAGATACCCAGATCAATGGAACAAAATGGAGAGTCCAGAAATAAATCCACCCATACATGTATTGATACAATTGGATTTTTTTCTTTATCCTTTTACCCCACTTTTTATTCTTCTTCATAGCATCCATCCTTGCCTGACAATTCAGTTGTGTATTTGATAATTATCTGTCTCTCTCAACTGGATTTTTTTTTATTGTGGTAAAAATCATACAACATGAAATCTCTCTTCACAAAATTTTAAGTGTACAGCACAGTATTGTTAACTCTAAGCACAATGTTGTACAGTAGATCTCTAGAACTTTTCCATCTTGCATGACCTGCACTCTATACCCATTGAACAGCAATTCCCCATTTCGCCTGCCCCCCAGCCTCTGACAACCATCATTCAACTTTCTGTTCTGTGAGTTCGACTACTTTACCTACCTCCTATAAGTGGAATCATACAGCATTTGTCCTTTTGTGACTGGCTTGTTTCATTTAGTGTGAGGCCCTCAAGGTTCATCATAGTAGCATATGACAGGATTTCTTCCTTTTTAATGGTTGAATAATATTCCACTGGAAGCATGTACCACATTTTCTTTATTCATTCATTGATGCATACATAGGTTGCTTCTACCTCTTGGCTATTGTGAATAATGCTGTCATGAACATAGATGTGCAAAAATCTCTTCAAGATCCTGATTTCAATTCCTTTAAATAAATACTCAAAAGAGAAATTGCTGGATCATATGGCAATTCTATTTTTTAATTTTCATTTTGGAATCTGCATACTGTTTTCCATAGTGGTTGCTCCATTTTACATTCCCACCAACAGTGCACAATGGTTGCAGTTTCTCCACATCCTCTGCATCACTTGTTATTTTCTGATTTTATTATTTTTTTGATAATAGCCATCCTAACAGATATGAGGTGATATCCCATTGTGGTTTTGATTTGCATTTCCCTTATGAGTAGTGAAATTGAGCATCTTAATATATTTGTTGGCCATTTGTATGTCTTCCTTGGAGAAATGTCTATGCAAGTCCTTTGCCCATGTCTTTTAACATCTTTATTGGAGTATAATTGCTTTACAATGGTGTGTTAGTTTCTGCTTTACAACA
>NC_041214.2:56057354-56058049 GCF_002837175.3 Physeter macrocephalus
TTCTTCTGCCTCAGTTATTCTGCTATTGATCCCATCTAGAGTATTTTAAATTTCATTTATTGTGTTGTTCGTCGTTGCTTGCTTCCTCTTTAGTTCTTCTAGGTCCCTGTTAAATGTTTCTTGCATTTTGTCTATTCTATTTCCAAGATTTTGGATCATCTTTACTGTCATTATTCTCAATTATTTTTCAGGTAGACTCCTTATTTCCTCTTCATTTGTTAGGTCTGGTGGGTTTTTACCTTGCTCCTTCATCTGCTGTGTGTTTTTCTGTCTCACTGTAGCTTGCTGGTCGTTGAGTGAAGCTGGGTCTTGGTGTTGAGATGGAGATCTCTGGGAGATTTTCGTTGTTTGATATTACATGGAGCTGGGAGGTCTCTTTTGGACCAGTGTCCTGAAGTTGGTTCTCCCACCTCAGAGGCACAGCCCTGACGCCTGGCTGGAGCACCAACAGCCTTTTATCCACATGGCTCAGAATAAAAGGGAGAAAAAAAGGAAAGACCTCCTCAATTTGGGATGATTCGTTGTCAATTCAGGTATTCCACAGATGTAGGGTACATCAAGTTGATTATGGAGCTTTAATCTGCTGCTTCTGAGGCTTCTGGTAGAGATTTCCCTTTCTCTTCTTTGTTCGCACAGCTCCTGGGGTTCAGCTTTGGATTTGGTCCCGCCTCTGCGTGTAGGTCACCTGAGGGCAC
>NC_041214.2:56058232-56064396 GCF_002837175.3 Physeter macrocephalus
CTCCCGGGAGGGGAGGTGTGGAGAGTGACCTGTGCTTGCACACAGGCTTCTTGGTGGCTGCAGCAGCGGCCTTAGCGTCTCATGCCCGTCTCTGGGGTCCGCGCTGATAGCCGCGGCTCACGCCCGTTTCTGGAGCTCCTTTAAGCGGCGCGCTTACTCTCCTCTCCTCGCGCACCAGGAAACAAAGAGGCAAGAAAAAGTCTCTTGTCTCTTCGGCAGCTCCGCACCCGTCTCTGGAGCTCCTTTAAGCGGCGCGCTTAATCCCTTCTCCTTGCTCACCAGGAAGCAAAGAGGGAGGAAAAAGTCTCTTGCCTCTTCGGCAGCTCCAAACTTCTCCCGGACTCCCTCCCGGCTAGCCGTGGTGCACTAACCCCTTCAGCCTGTGTTCACGCTGCCAACCCCAGTCCTCTCCCGGCTTCCGACCGAAGCCCGAGCCTCAGCTCCCAGCCCCTGCCCTTCCCGGCGGGTGGGAGACAAGCCTCTCAGGCTGGTGAGTGCTGGTCGGCACCAATCCTCTGCGGGAATCTCTCCGCTTTGCCCTCCGCACTCTGTTACTGCGCTCTCCTCCGTGGCTCTGAAGCTTCCCCTCCGCCACCTGCAGTCTCCGCCCGTGACGGGGCTTCTAGTGTGTGGAAACCTTTCCTCCTTCACAGCTCCCTCCCACTGGTGCAGGTCCCGTCCCTATTCTTTTGTCTCTGTTTATGTTCAGTGGGTGTTCTACAGGAGCAGTTCCACGTGTAGATGTATTTCTGATGTATCTGTGGGGAGAAAGGTCATCTCTGCGTCTTTTCCGCCATCTTCTCTCCTACCTCCTTAAGATTTTGTTTGCCCATTTCTTAATTGGGCTATTTATTTATTTAGTTTTGCTACTGAGTTTTAGGACTTATATATTTTAGATTTTATCCCATTATCAGATATATAGTTTGCAAATATCTTCTCCCATTCCATAAGTTGCCTTTTTATCCTGTTGGAGGGAGGAATTACAAAGGGGCACAAGGAAACTTTTTGGAGTGAACGTTTATTATCTTGAGTGTTGTGATGATTTTATGGGTATATCCATAAGTTAAAACTCCTCAAATTATATACTATAAATTTGTGCAGTCTGCTGCATGTTAATTATATTTCAATGAGTTGTTTAAAAAAAAGAAAATAGTAAACAAAAGTAAGAGAACCTTATCAACCCCAGAAATTTACATTCACTTACCTAAAGTTTTTTTTGTTTGTAATTACATAAACAATTTATATATTATGTATAAATTTACAGAACAGTTGATTTCTTCATCTCGAAAATTTTGTTACATGAATATGTATTAAAAATATTCAGAGTTACCAGTACTTTCTTATTCATTACATAACACACCATAATTAAATATATACCATGCCAAATTCTGGGTAAGTAAAATGGATTAACTCAAATTAGAAAGTAATCCAATGGAACAATCTTTGGCTTAACATTTTTTTTTTTTTTTTTTTTTACGGTACGCGGGCCCCTCACTGTTGTGGCCTCTCCCGTTGCGGAGCACAGGCTCCGGACGCGCAGGCTCAGCGGCCGTGGCACACGGGCCTAGCCGCTCCGTGGCATGTGGGATCTTCCTGGACCGGGACACGAACCCGTGTCCCCTGCATCGGCAGGCGGACTCTCAACCACTGCGCCACCAGGGAAGCCCAACATTTTTAAATGTGCCTAATATTGTCTGATTTCACAACTGAGAATTTTTACATTTTTGAGTTCCAGCCTAATCAGTTTCTCCCTTCATCCCTTTATGAAAGGAGGAAATTGAAAGCCCCAGGAAAGCTGGCTATGAGCAGAGAGAAGCCAGTCTGTTTTGTGCAGAGGAAAACAGGCTCTGGGGCTTTAGTACTCTGACTTTTCCCCTAAATCCCAGTTGTGGAAGTAAAAGACCAATACAGACATTGGAAGATAACCAGCAACAGCACTGGACAAAATACCTACTATTGGCAAATACTAAAAATATAAATCAACTAAGGTAATAGGAAAAATAGCTAATGCTTGTCTCACTACAGTTTAAAAAATTCCTTTACATGCAGTATTTCCTTTAATAGACACTAGTCATGGTCCCTGGAACAAAGCAAGTGCTCAATAAAAGCTTGATAAATGAATAGATTGAAATTCCTAGCAGTGTCTAGCAGATTGTAGGCCCTGTATATTTGGAGACAATTCTGCATAATCTCTCACGTCTGTACATCCTGTGGGCAGAGGAACAGACTACCTTTGTTATGAACTATCTTTTTGAGGATATTTATGTAGTAAACAGCCTTGGAAGATAGAGAGAGTATCTCCCTCCAGAGCAATGGGCAGGTTTGCTTACTGTTCAGTATAATAAAGATGTCCCTTTTTGGAGCAAAAGTCACACAAGTTTACTTCCCATTATAAAAGATTTGGGATCCTTATGCTGAGGGTTCCTCTCCTATAATGCACTGTATTTCACATGTAGGTATCATTTCATCTTCTAGATGTCACGTTGTGGGAATTGAGGCTTGGGAAGTGGCACAAATGTTGGTACTCAGGTTGTTGCTATCGCTCTGAACAATAAACTGTCCTTTGTCTTTGGCCCAGAAGTCTCACGTCTTCTACCAACATCCATCAGACTGTGGGAAGCTAAGCTTTAGTTTGCTAGTATGTTAAAATCTCAGGCCCTTCACAGTTCTTGACGCTATACATGCTTTTTGCACTAAAGTGCATAATCTCAGGAAAGCTTTAAAAAAAAAAACCAGGATAAGTAGCCTTATATTGGATAAGGAAAACAAAGAAGTAAGTAAAATCTAACCAAAAATACAACTTCCCCACTTCGCAGAACAGAGCTACTATTAAGAGGCAAAATAGCCATCATCTTGCATTGGGGACGAATAAGTGAAAGAGCTAATTGATGGTAACGTCAAAACAATTATAGGGACCAGAAGAAAATACAGAAATTGGAACACAATAGAATTGTAACACATGGAAAGTTGAAAACTAAGAAGTTGACTCAGGAAGCTCCCAAAGAAGTGTTATGTCATTATGCAGGCATCAATTCTTCTGCAATCTCTGGAAAGAAGAATAATATCACTGAGTGGTTGTTTCTGAAAGGGTGAATATGGTGGGAGAGACATCTACTTTGTGTATTTGGAATTTTGTACCATCTTCAGGTAGTACTTATTCAAAAAATACATGTATAAAATTTAATTTGAAAAGCTTTTAAAAGATTTTTTAGGTAAGAAAGTACGAGTTGTTTTTAGACTAAAAAAACGAAAAACACAGCAGGTACTTTACCTTTTAAAAGATTTACTGAGGAAACAGTTTTTTTGGTTTCATGGAGATAAAAAAGTCTTTACCTTTGGAACACTACTGTTGTTAAGGAAATTCTTCAGAATAGGCTCTTTCATTCCAGGTTTGTAAGAAAAAAAATAGCCACCTATTGCTATTGAGTAGAGGTATGAGGTTACCTTGAATCTGAGAATACGTGCATTGTGTTCTATTTGGTAATGTCAATTAGATGTACGTATTTTACTTCTAAAAGAGGGAACAGAAATAGTTTCCCTAACAGATATTCAATCAGGACTATTAGTGCCCTCTATTTGGGTTTATTAAGGATTGAATAACTATGAATTTGAGACGGTCTCTTCAGGAGCATAGAGCTTGCTTTTTAGTTGTGCTTCTGGGAAGTCAAGAGGGTGTATTCCAGCCAAGCTTGCAGCAATTGTGAGAGAGGCTGCTGTTGACCACAAAGTGTGGCTCGTGCTTGAACTTCTCTGGCCCAGTACCAGCAGGAGAACTGTAATAGGAACAGCAAGTGGGGCATTTGTCTGGGTGGCTCCACTGCCATCAGTATAAATTGCAGGGGCTGCTGGGCTGTTTGAGGAGGCTCAGATAGTTATAACTGAGAGTGAACTCTTTAGATTAAGTAAATAATGCTGAGGTCCTTAGGAATATCTCAGGAACAGACCTCTGGGGTAAAGATGGGGCCTCTTACAATTGGAGAATAGGACTTGGAATTATACTAGTAGTGAAAAGACCTTCTTTGTTACTCCGAAATGTTGAAACGGAGTATTTTGATTTGATTACTGACTTAAACATGTTTAAATTTCTTTAAATATGCTCAATATTTTTTAAAAATTTTTTTCAGACAAAATAGACTATTTTTTTAACTTTATATTGGACTATAGTTGATTTACAATGTTGTGTTAGTTTCAGGTATACAGCATGGTGATTCAGTTATACATATACATATATATACTCTTTTTCAAATTCTTTTCCCATTTATGTTATTACAGAATATTGATCAGAGTTCCCTGTGCTATACAGTAGGTCCTTGTTAGCTATCTGCTCAATCTTTAGTAATTTAATCATTGACGATATTGATAAAGTAGGAACTCCAGCTTGGGTCTAAGTGGGATTTACCTAGAGTGAAATTGAGGGTTGGTCCTGACAGATACTTATTTGCAGGAGGCTTGAGGAATCTTATTTGGGGAAGAATGAGTCAGTTTTGCTGAAAACACTCAGTGAACCAAACTTAGGAGGATATACTCTGCATTGAATGTAGTTGCCATTGGATTCATGTTTGAGTTCCATGTAATTCAGAAAGGCTGTGAGAAACATAGCAAGAGAGGTTTCAGTGAAAGTTTCATAAAATATTGAGGCCAATTCCAGGAGTGCTTTGGAATCCTGCTAACAAAGGCAAAGAGCAAGGAGAGACTGTTTCTGTCCTACTTTGCCTTAGAGCCTTGCATAAAGTCTCTGAGGAAGCCGGGCAGCTCTGCTGTAAGCCTCACCAATATGTTGGATTGTGGGCAGAGCCTCCTTCCTCAAGTTGCTTACTTCCAAACTGAAGCCTCATTGAGTACTTATTGGTAGAGTCTAGGTCATGTGAGTGAGTTTTTTGGGTTCCACTTGAAGATGCAGGACTCTTACGCTTAAAAATATTTTTTTAAAAAATTATATAAAAAAAAGAGACACTTGTCAGAAAACTTACAAGTGTCCAAAACAGCATGTACCTCCATAGTTGTTATGAGAATTAGATATTCTTATTTTAATATGCAAATAGAAATAGTTTTGAAAATGTTTTTGTGATATCTACACATTGCTTTAGATGTGGATAATCACCTGGACCAGAGGTCTTAAATTTAAAGTGGGATCCAGGGCTTCCCTGCTGGCGCAGTGGTTGGGAGTCCGCCTGCCGATGCAGGGGACACGGGTTCGTGCCCTGGTCCGGGAAGATCCCACATGCCGTGGAGCGGCTGGGCCCGTGGGCCGTGGCTGCTGGGCCTGCGTGTCCAGAGCCTGTGCTCCGCAACGGGAGAGGCCACAGCAGTGAGAGGCCCGCGTACGGCAAAAAAAAAAATAAAAATAAATAAATAAATAAATAAATAAATAAAGTGGGATCCAGATACTTCTGGGGTTGTATGGAAAATATTGAGTTAGCATTAAGGAATGAAAAGTTGGTAAGCATAAGGACTAAGAACTCTCCTGGGGGAGGAATTCATTTTTGAGACAAAAGTTGCCACTGACCATACATCCAGGGAACACTAATTCAAAAAGATACATGTACCCCAATGTTCATAGCAGCATTATTTACAGTAGCCAAGACATGGAAACAATCTAAATGTCCATCAACAGATGAATGGATAAAGAAGATATGGTATATATATATATATGCAATGGAATATTACTCAGAGCATATCTGATATTGAATTTAAAATGATTGTTCTGGAAAACAGTATGGAACTTCCTTTAAAAACTAAAAATAGGGCTACCATATGATCCAGCAATCCCACCGCTAGGCACATATCCAGAAAAGACAAAAACTCTAATTTGAAAAGAGACATTTCTCCAAAGAAGACATACAGATGGCCAATAGGTACATGAAAAGATGCTCAACATCACTAATTATCAGATAAAAGCAAATCAAAACTACAGTGAGGTATCACCTCACACTGGTCAGAATGGCCAGCATCAAAAAGTCTACAAATAATAAATGCATGAGAGAGTGTGGAGAAAAGGGAACCCCCCTACACTTTTGGTGAGAGTGTAAATTGGTGCAGCCACTATAGAGAACAGTATGGAGGTTCCTTAAGAAAATAAAAATAGAGCTACCATATGATCCAGCAATCCCACTCCTGGGCATATATCTGGAGAAAAACATGGTTCGAAAGGATACATGCACCCC
>NC_041214.2:56064476-56066232 GCF_002837175.3 Physeter macrocephalus
ACACATATACAATGGAATACTACTCAGCCATAGAAAAGAATGAAATAATGCCATTTGCAGCAACATGGACAGATCTGGAGATTATCATGCTAAGTGAAGTAAGTCAGACAGAGAAAGACAAATATCATATATCACTTATATATAGAAGCTAACAAAATGATACAAATGAACTCATTTACAAAACAGAAATAGACTCACAGACATAGAAAACAAACTTATGGTTACCAAAGGAGATAGCGGGGTGGGGAAGAGAGTAAATTAGGATTTGGGGATTAACATATATACACTAGTATATATAAAATAGGTAAACAACAAGGACCTACTACATAGCACAGGGAACTATATTCAATATCTTGTACTAACCCATAATAGAAAAAATCTGAAAAACAATATGTGTGTGTGTGTGTGTGTATAGCAGAGTCACTTTGCTATACACTTGAAACTAACACAACATTGTAAATTAACTAGATATCAATTAAAGAAAAGTTGCCACTGAGGAAGGAGAATTCTAATGTAACCTGTCTATGTATTAGATTTATCCGTCAGGCTAGCCCTCTTTCGTCTCATGTTTGAGTTCTATGTGGAGCGGGAGAGAGAAACAGAAAATATTTTACACTTAAATCTCTCTAAAGCATCAAGAGAATAAACAGACATCCAAGTGTCTGTACACAGCGGGGAGTGGTATTTCCCCGGCTTCACAGTGCACTGTCACCTCCACTGCTGGAGGGGGAGCGGGGGGGGGGTGTCCAGTAGAGACTTGGGGAAGTTGGGCACAGTGGATCATGCAGGGCCTGTGGGTGCCACCTGGTAAGACACCCATGAGATGTCTTAGAGATACTTGGGGAGGGGTCTTAGGACATAGATATGAAAGTAAGCAAAATATGAGTAATAACTTTTTAGGCAAGCTGGAAGCTGGAGAAAAATCAGGTTATAAACATATTTCATTTTTGATCCATCAATATATTGTTGGGGTTGTTTTGTGGGTAACTAGGATTGTTTCCATATGCACAGACTCACTGCTCTGATGGAATTCAAATAACTGAAGAAGGTTTTCATTTTAATTGGCACCTTACCAAGTATTTAAAACAAACACTTAGACATTAATGTATATTAGTGAGGGATGCAGATTAGCAAAAATTAATTGATTTTATGGAGGGAAAGTATAAATCTGTCAGACCTTAAGAAAATGTATGATATAAAAGAAAATATTTTTAGTGTTTAAATTGAATTGCTGGTATATTGCAATATTTCAGAGGTCCCTGGTGAGAGATTTGCCTATATTCTTGAACTCTACTTTATTGAAAAAAATCCCAATGTTATAAAACTTGAATATTTTCAGGAAGCAAAAAGCATTTTCAAATATAAGTTGTTCAAGGAACATTAGGTCTCTTATTGCTTGAATCAATGGGAAAGAAGCTAAATGGTTTTAGAAAAAGGTTTGAAGCAACCAAAGAGATAATCTTTCTTTTTTTCTGGTAGTCAATCTGAATGATTAACAAGTATAGTGAAATGTCTAGCTGTTAAAAATTTGACTTTATTTACACATTAAATTACAAAATAGAAGGAAGCTCTCTGCCACTTAAATTTTCCACTATAAGGTTTATAATTTTACCAGAGTTGAAAGCAAATGAGTATTTTTGCAATGAGATTTTCAGTTAGAGAGAGGATGAAACAAAACTTCATACAATTAAAATCTTATAAAGTGGTTGCGCGTCCGCCTGCCGATGCAGGGGAACTGGGTTCGCGCCCCGGTCTG
>NC_041214.2:56066271-56086125 GCF_002837175.3 Physeter macrocephalus
GCGCCCCGGTCTGGGAGGATCCCACATGCCGCAGAGCGGCTGGGCCCGTGAGCCATGGCCGCTGAGCCTGCGCGTCCGGAGCCTGTGCTCCGCAACGGGAGAGGCCACAACAGAGGGAGGCCCGCATACCACAAAAAAAAAAAAAAAAAAAAAAAAAAAATCTTATAAAGTATAAAATTAATTTCAAACTGTTTGGGACTTTCCAAGCTCCATGGTACTGATGAAACTTTAATTTTTAAATAGGTACATTAAGGGAAAATTATACTATTAAAATCAAAATGGTCTGAAATATGAAGACTTTCTGCAGTCCTCTTAACTCAGGGAAGCTTTCTCCTTGAACTCCTTTTTCTTTCATGTTTGCTCAAAGGAGTCAGGGTCAAGTGTACAGACCTGTTACGTGAGATACACATCTGAAAAGTAAAGGTCAGAGGGAGATGCAGTGAGCTAAAGCAGAGAGGTTTTCTGGACTGAAGCCCAACAGGGAAGATTTACTTGGAAAGAAAGAAAGCTGACAAGCTCCTTCAGGTCAGGGTCAGGAATATAATCTGCTTGGTGATGTAGCTGTTTTTATAAAAGGAGCTTTATTCTGGGCCTTCATTGTTTTCCACCTAATAAATTATTTTGAGTACAAATGTACCCTGAAGAGGAACATAAAACATTTTATGAAGTCATTTGGTTTTATTTATACTATATATAATGCATATATTATAAAATACATGTTATAAATATGATATATGATATATATCATATATAAGATATGTATGTATGTATAATACACAAATATATTTATGTATTTGTTTTTCTACTGCTCATAATTTAAATTTCACCCTGACACATTTTCTTTTTCAAAATTTAATACACGGAAAGACTCCTTTAAGTGATTGTGATGGCCATTAAAGAAAAGTTAATATTTAGAGACTGTATGAGTTAAAAATGCTAATTATATGCCAGAGTATGGCAGGGTTCTGGTGAGAGCTCTTTTCCTGGTTTGCAGACAGCTGCTCTCTTGCTGTGTCTTCACGTGGCAGAAAGAGAGTAAGCTCTCTGTTATCTCTTCTTAAATGAGCAGTAGTCCCATCACGAGGGCCCCACCCTCATGATCTCATTTAAACCTAATTATTTCCTAAAGGTCCCATCTCCAAATATCATCACATTGAGGGGTAGGGCTTCAATATATGAATTTTTGGGGGGAGGAGCATAATTCAGTTCATAGTAACTACATAAGAGGTGATAAGTGTATAAAGATATGGTGCATAAAAAGCAATCACAGCCAGTCCATAGTGAGTTGAAACTGTCCAACAACTTCTTGGAGAACATTATGTTCAATTTTTAAAGTGTAAGTAAATGTAATGATTTATAAATGCAGCTACATATATTTTATCAGCACTACTGAGGGCTTAGGCAATGAGGTGTTTTAAGCTATCTAAATTTAGTGGTACATAAACCCATCCAGTGCCAGCACACCAGAGAGGGTGAAGAATTACAGGCTGGCATGGATTCCTAATGTGACTCAGCCTAGTGTGTGATGCCTGTTGAACACTCTCAGATGAACTGATGAAGATTTCTGTGGTCCACGCTCCTTTAAACTTCATGCTCAAGGTTGTTTCTTGTACTTCAATGATAAAGTCCTATACAAATGCCCAGAAAAGAGGAAGGATAAAATTCACAGGTACGTGTGGACTAGAAATGGAAAATAGTACAAAACAGGCTTATGAGCTGGGCTTTGACACCAGACAGGTCTGAGTTTGAATGCTGGATCTACCTCTCCCTGGCTGGTTCTCTTGAGCAAATTTCTTAACTTCTCTGTGTTCAGTTTTGTCATCTATAAAATGGGGATAACAGTACTTCCTGCACACGGTTTCATTTACTAGTAAATTAATAATTAAATACAATTATTAATATGTTAATATTTACAGCTTTCTCTGTAACCTTCTAACCACAATGAAGATGGGTGGGTCTTTGCTCATTTAGCGTCTCTTCTCCTGCTGTCTAAGGAGAAAGGCTATTCAGGCAGATTTGGTAATAACAGAGGAAAAATGATAGAAAACCAGACAGTCAGAGCAGCAGGCCAATCACACTCTGACAGGGACAGCACGCATCAGGGACTCAGGCTCACCAGAGCACATTCTGGGAAACAGCAGTGTTGAGACAGAGGTGGATGAGGGCAATCACAGTGGTGGGATGTGGGTGCGAACGGGTGCACTGGGAGGGAAACACTGTGTGCATGGGCCCACATATATTTTAGTAGACAAAGTCTGGATTGGAATCCAGATTTAACTGCAACCCAACTCTGGGCTATGGGAGTTTACGATTCAACAGGAAGCGTGTGCAAAGCTCCTAATGCAGAGCCTCGCACATACAAGTGTTTGCTAGATGGACATTTTGGTACATTTTTAGAGACAGACAGCACCTGAGAGCCACCTACTCTAATAGTTCTCTAACTTCACTGTGAAAGTGTTTGTATAAAACATAGGTCCTGGCCCCCATACCTATAGATTCTGGCTCAGAAGGTGTGAGATGGGACCAAGAAAGCTCCCTTTTTATCTCACATTATACATTTCTTTATTTTTAGTAAACACTTCTGTGATCCAGGTGGTCTACAGACTATAGCTTGAGCCTAGACTCAAATGCTGTCATTTGGTAGTTCCCCTTCCTGGAGCTATTCTAGAGAAACTCTCTTTTATGTTCACAGTAAAGAATGTACAAGGATATTTATTGTGACATTTGGTAGATGTTAAACATTGAAATAAGTCTAAATAGCTCCCAATTGATAAATAGTACACAAAAGTGTAGTGTATTCATATGATGGACTGTTAGGGAACAATTTAAGAGACTAAGGGAGAGCTCTGTTCTGATGTGGAAAGATCTACATTTACTTTCATATACTTTGTGAGGAAAATATCTACTTCTCCTGCTATACAGGAGATCTGAACAAAACTATTACAATTTTGTTAGGTAAAGATGTTTTTAACGCCAAGCAGTATAATGGTTTTAGGTATTTACAGAGAAAAAGAAACGTAAGTAACCTGAGAAACGAACTTTGTGAAGGTCATGGGGCCATGACTTCAACTTTAAACCATCTTCCACTATTATTCACACACTGCCTATGAAGATGAGTCCAATTCCAAGATATATTGCTTAGTGAAAACAAGTTACAGAGCAAGATGTACCATGTGGAACTATTTATTAAACACAAAGCAAACAATACTATTTTTTTATGAGTAAATATATGTATGTAGACATAGGATGTAAATGCTTAAAAAGGTTTGGAAGGATTCAGATGTGATCACAGTGCTCCTCTTTGGATAATGGGACTAGCAGACAGCAATTGGGGTGTTGTTGCTTGTAATGTTTTATGCATTTACAGGACAAGTGTATTGATATATTACTTGTGTAATTAAAAATCTATGAAAAAAGACCTGGAGGAGACCAGCGCTTCCATTTTATAGAGAGGAAACAGATATTTGCTTGCCAAGGCTCTCAGAGAGCATGGTAAACTCAAAGGGAGAATTCAATGTGCTTGATTGTTTATTTCAGGGCAGTAACTTTCTTCATCATGCCCAGTTGAACTCATCAGGCATTTTAGATGAAAATGTGGTAGACATAGACATATGTATCCTCATCTTCAGGAGTCAGTGGTTATGAAGGAAAGGCCAGCTGGGGCTGGGCTGGGATTTTCTAGGTAGTGGCTTGATTAAACTTGGGGTTCTCTAGGTAGTGGCTTGATTAAACTTGCATTTGTCAATGTCCAGCAGTGATCAAGACCCCAGAAACACTAAAATGAGGAGGAGACAGATAGCTTTCAGAATGCCTATTAATTTATAATGAGAAATATAACCATATGGGCTGCTGTGTTTGTATTAGCCTGACCACAGCATACTCTCCAAGCCAGCAAGCTACAGGGGAAGCCAAATGATAATTAGAAACCCACTTTGTAACTTACCATGGGTAATCACTATGTCAAATTATTTTAAGCATTATGATCAACACATTCTCTCTGAGGGCAGAATGAAGAAGGACTTGGTGAGAGTGGAATCAAAACGAGAGGATTTACATTAATCAAATATTTCATGGCTTCTGGTTAAGCTAACCAGCTGCATCCAGCTCATAATGGGGATCAGGTTACCAATGGGACTGGAATATTGAAGTCCCATTGCCTTAGGCTCCTTGGGCCTGTATGGATGGGTTCCAATCCTGTTTGTGCCTCGCAAATTCCTTTTTCTATGTTCTGATGGTTGATTAGTCCCTTCTATAGCACCAGTCCTAGGTATGTTAATATATTTAATCATATCACCATTTTGCTGATCTGGGATTTAATTTGGTTTTCTTTGTATCTCTCCTCTGATCTATTTTGTGTTGCTTTCACAGTCTAATGCTTGCTGCCATCTCAGAGTCTCTGCACTTGGGATGCTTTTGCATTATCCTCTGATTTCTCCTTCTCCACATTCAAATTGAAGCAGCTTAAAGTCAGTTTGTTAGAAGGACCTTCCCTGAGCAGTCAATCTAAAGAAGCCACTCGTTCTCCATCACTTCACCTTATTTTAGTTTGTGTGTAATGCTCATTGGCTTATTAGTATATGATATTTACTATTTACATCTTTGTGTTTTAATTTTTGGTTGTCTCTCCCATTAGGGTATAAGATCCATGAAAATAAGAACCTTGTTAGTCTTTCTTCTTCTCTATTCCCAGCATCTAGAACAGAGTCTGGCACTTGATAGGTTCTCATGAATGCTTGCTTACTTGTTTGCTGAATGAATGATCTTTCAAGACACCAATAGTGCTTTTGTAATGTATAAGTTCTTGGGAACATCTTATTGTAATCCCAAATAATATGACAAAGTTATCTTCTTAGAAATGAACCTGGCCAAGAATCTACAAGTCTTGGTCAAACCTCAATGGGTGTCAGGCTCATGAAGTAAAGGGGAAGGTTGGGGGGAATGTGTTTGTTCAGAAATGTCACCCAAGTGATTGTTCTCCTGCAGTGAGGGCTCACTCAGTAGCGGAAGCAGATGCCTCTAAATACCCAAATGCTGCCTGAATAATAGATTTCAGTGGAGATTCTCCAGAAAACTGTAGCATTTACTAAACAGGAGAAGTGTTTGACACATTGGTGCCATGGTCTTAAAGTATTAGGATGAAAGATAATCCTGTAAACCAAGAAGAATGGCAGACAAGTTCAGGCCAGTGAAGAGCTAAGGTTTTAATATTCCCAAGATATTTGCATTTCATCAGATTTCAGAGCCTTTCTTCAGAGTCAAAAATGTCACCCCTCCCTTCATCATAGGGTACTCATCTCTCATTGGGTAGGGGCAAATCTTGAAAGGAGTAAAAGAGACCCCTGTCTGATGGTGAATGAGATTGAATTTTCCAATGTGCTGTTCAGGAGAGGGATTACTGATAAGGAAACATCCATAAGGTAGGTGATGATTACAAACATGGATTTATTTTATCTTCTATCAGGTCTTTTGCAATAAGATCCCAGGCTTAAAAAAGTTGTGTTGATGTAATTTGCCTCAGGAAGTAAGAATATGAATAGACATGATAAAAGCATGTAATTGGTAGAAGGCAGTCTTTCCTCTGTTGTATTAAATCTATTTTTTGTATTGATTTTTGAAATGTGGAAGGTAGTGGTATGGAGTATAAAATTCTTAATTTTAAAGTCACTACGTTTGTGAATATCCATGAGACATGTAGAGGAAATAAATTCTAAAGGGAGATTATAATATATTGATATTACTGGGGTCAAGCTACATATTTTTGATTCCATGCAATATTTAACTCCCTTTCAGAGATGAAGATCTTAAAAATCAGGTTTTGTTTAGATTACAATACTGTGGTATATCTTCAGTTAAGATGATGTAGGTAGTTGTATCAAAAATGTGGTTTCTATCATAATAATTATCTGGTAAAGAGAAAAGATAGTTTGCTTTCAAAAATATGTTATGCCTGTGGTATTTTAGGGAACAATTATGAACAATAATAAAAATTTAATATGCATTTAGCTTCTTATGATAGAATTAGTGGAACATTACATTTCTAGATCTAATGGTCATTTTATTTTCACACCCTCTGTAAAGGATTTATAATTCATGAATAAAAATTAACTGCTGGATATGGGGATATATGTATATGTATAGCTGATTCACTTTGTTATAAAGCAGAAGCTACTCCACCATTTTAAAGCAATTATACTACAATAAAGATGTTAAAATAAAAAAAATATTAACTGCTGACTTAAACTTGACTTGAGGGTTTTCAGGACAGAAACTAATTTTTATATATTATGTTCTTTCTACCAGTGTTTAAGGCAAATCATTGTGGCCATCTCTTTTTGATCCTAAATGCTATTTGCATTTTTGAAATTTCATAAAGAACTCTGTCATTTATTTTTCTATTTTTAAGAAGCCAATTTTTCTAATAACATATCTGTACTAAAAAAAAAAGGAAATGCTATTCTTCTGTGAGAATGAAGTCAGATCATTAAACAGAAGAAATCTTATCTAAAGATCTTTCTAAGAAATAATTTTCCTTCTGAAATTTGCATTTTACTCCTTCCTCTTCCTTTCTTCTTCCTTAAGTTCTTTGGCAGAAATCTAAAATGAAACTAATTGCTTTACTTTTTAATCTTTAAAAAACAATTAACTAGAGATATAAAAAATACTGCTTAATAAGGCCAAAGGTAGGAAAGAAGATATTCAGTTGAAACAGCACATCCTTTATCCCTTATCTTTTATTGTTGAATGAAAACTAGACACTTGGCTGCTTTTTTCAATTTCTGAAATTGATAAGATATTAAGCAAGAGTCCATTCTAGAAAAGAAACTTATTTTCATTTATGTGATACCTACTGTAGTGATATGACATTTACTATAATTTAGTCTTACTGTGTAAGTGTTCCTTCCAAGTGTTTTAATTGACATTCTGCTATAATGAACCCCATAGACCATTACCTGGCTAATTGCTTGAGTTACAGTGCTTATTCTTTGTCCTTGATCTTTTGAGGTATTAAATAACATGGCTGTTCTGGGAGAGGAAATGGACTGCTGGTTTGCATGTGAAGCATTAACCTCTTGGTAGCTTTTTCAGGGACAGACTCCCTTCTGTTCTTCTCTGGGCTGATACCAAACCTGATGCTCATCAGAGATCCCTGTTATTCTGGGATTCTCAGCTCTCTTCAGGAGAGTCCTTGACCTCTAAAGGGTCTTCCAGAGCCACTGCCACAGGCAGAGCTTTCCATGATGTGCCTCTCAAGTCCTGGAATAGGCCCTGGACCAGGTGACAAGTTGAGGATATAACAATATTTAATTCTCGAGCGATATGATTAGCCAGGATTTGTTGGGAAAAGGGTCTTAATACTTTAGAATTAGAAAAGGGTTTATCACTGGCTCATCTAGTCCAAATTCATTGTTTTTACTGGTAAACTGACTTGCCCCAGGTCTCTCACAGCTGTTAGTGACCCAGGTTCTTGGCTTCATTTTATGGAGTTAACAGAATCCATATCCTTGATGAAGTCTTGGAAATTAATGTCAAATTATGGAGTTAGAGCAAAGCAGGAAAGTGCTGGAATCAGCATGTCAGTATGACCCAGAAAAATGCAGTGTGGCCCATATCCTTGTTTCCTGCCTTTTTTTGGTCAATGGTATGGGTCAGTGACAATGACCTTATGAGTGGTGGGAAGTAATTAAGGGTTTTTCAAAAACTTTTGGAAATGTTTTAGAGGCAGGGTAAGGACCAACTCGATTACCTATAGGCCTAGATTGATTTCTCTTAGTAACTTATGATTAAAATGTTTCTATGGGGCCTGCTCTAGCCTTGATCTAAGATGCTAAACAGCTCTGTTACTAGTTCAGATTCCAGTGGGCAGGATAGGAACCAATATCTTTTGGGATATATGTATTGTCTGTTGGCACCCTCAAACGTTTTACTTTCCTAGTGTTTGTTTATAAGATAGTCAGAGCACTGGAATAGGTTTGGAATTCTGGATTTTAGAAAACGGGAGATCTTAAACACTGCAGAAATTGAAGACAAATGGAAGTTTGGTAATTGGAAATATTTTTGTATAATAAAGCATTTATTTCATGCCATATCTTTAGTAGATTTACTTTATATTTGAGTTCCCTACATATGAACATGTGAGTAAGCTGATAAAAGGACCAACACCAATCTTTCAACACTAAGAAGCAAGGCTACCAGCAGAAGGTAAGCTACTAGTGATGAAAATTTTCATCTATCATGTTATCTGAAAAATACCTTTTGCTTCAAAGACAAACTCCTTGTCCTTGCTTTTTTATTTTTTAATTGAAGTATAGTTGATTTACGCTGTTTCAGGTATACAGCAAAGTGATTTAGTTACATATACATATATATACTTTTTTAGATCCTTTTCCAGTACAGGTTATTACAAACTTCTTTTCTTTAAAACCGTCCAATCTGCTAGATTCTGTATCCTCAAGCTTGTCCAGAACCTCCCCATCAAGGTACCTCTGGCTAATTTTCGGGTGGACCTGATGGAGCCAGAGTGAGCTGGCTCCCACTCCTTTCCATAATAATTCCCTACTGAGGAACACCCACGACGGACCTTCTGCTTGGTCGACAGAAACGTGAAGAGGTTTGCTTAGGTTTGGTTATACTTATTTAAATGGGTGTCTAAATAATTTATGTCAAGGAAGTAGAAAAATTTCAGTGAAATCTCTGCTTCGTGAAGAAAGTTTCTAACATGGAAGCCAGTTTGGCTCCACCATAGATTTTTGTTAACATGCCAAAACTTAACAAAAATGTATCATGGGCATAGGTAAATTTTAAATTCAGTTTTTTAGCAGCAACTTCGATAGATTATTCACTGCCACCAGGACCAACTAATAAACAAGTAAGGGGACAAATCAATCATGTTTGGGCCCCATTGCTTTTTTCTTTTTTTTTTAATCAATGGACTTTATCTTTTGGAGTAGTTTCAGGTTTACAGAAAATTGAGCAGAGGGCTTCCTTGGTGGCGCACTGGTTGAGAGTCCGCCTGCCGATGCAGGGGACGCGGGTTCGTGCTCTAGTCCGGGAAGATCCCACATGCCGCGGAGCGGCTGGGCCCGTGAGCCATGGCCGCTGAGCCTGCGCGTCCGGAGCCTGTGCTCCGCAACGGGAGAGGCCACAGCAGTGAGAGGGCCGCGTACCGCAAAAAAAAAAAAAAAAAAAAGAAAGAAAGTACAGAGTCCCATGTACCCATCCCCCCACCCTTCACACACAGTTATCCACTGCCTTTACAATCAGTGGCTCACAGTCTACCCACCCAGTCACACTGTCCCTTTTCCCACCTCTCTCTCTCTCCATAAAATAGGAAAACCACTACAGCAGACACACTTAGAATCCCTGTGAGGGAAATAAAAAAAAAGATGAACCAGAGTAGTAAGAATTTCATTCTTGCCTTTGCCTAATTCCATTCTTAAAGGTTTCTTTTGGTTTTTGGAGATCTGGGGCCAGGGCTTATTTTCATGCCTAAATTAAAGTACATTTATAACCTGTCTGCTCATCCGTGTGGGTTGAGTTGGCTTTTCCACCAGCCAGTCACCTGAATGATTATTTCCTCCTGCCTTAGCTTGACTGCTCTCAGCTCTCCTGAATGCGATTCCTTCTCTGCACCCAATTCTGTGCCATGGGCCTCGCCTGCCACTTAGAACATTTTGCTTCCTGTCATACTACCTGGATTTAACACAAAGTGGGCAGAGAAGAAGAGTAACTGAAAAAGTGGTGGCATGCACAGAAGGAAAAAAGCATCCACATTTGCTGCCGGACTTTTTTTTAAAAATGGTGTTAGACTCTGAACCAAAGCTAATCCCTTTTATCTAACTGAAAAATGATGAGAATATGGTTTTATTTTACTGCATACTTGTTAAATACAAGAAGCATTTAACTGGGTAGAAGGTAATGTTATATTCAATGTGCTTAATAAAATTGTAATGGATTCACTTATTTTGACACCCTGGGAGAAGTAGTCTCCCACTGGATAATGGAAATTATGATGCTTTTGATGCATCTCTTGACACAAAGGGATTAGCAAGGCTTATTAGAGCTGATCACAGTCACTCTGGAGTTGCCCTTAAAAAATAAAGTGGGAGATAGGAATGTGTAGTTGCAAAGTTTCTCTTCCTTCCTTTTGATGGTGTTTTATTTGCAAACTCAAACTCTGAGCTCAAGGAGGCCTGCCTGAGTTTGCTGGAAGCATCCGGACAGAGAAAACAGCTTCTCGGAAATTCTCCCTAATTCACCCTTATGGCTGCATAGCATTGAGAGCTCAACAGCAGGCACCTTTAAAAGAAAAAGAGGAGATTATTTGAAGGATGTGGCTCTCGAGGAAGGAGAAGGAAGTAGTGGCAGCAACTGGCCCTCCCTGTTCTCCTCTTCCTTATATCCTTATATAATATGCTCTGTTGTGGGACCTTCTTCCTTGGGGTAAACATGCCTGAAATGAGTCTGATGTTAATGATCTCACTTGTCTGCGGCTCTTGACTCTCAACTCCACTTTTGGTTACTTGTTTAGGCGGAAAGGTCACAGGGGGCTGCTGACATTCTGGGAACAAGCCCTGAAGTCATCCCATTTCTTGACTGGGGCTCAGGCCTCTAATAAAACTTCCTCTTTTCCACATAACCTTCTTTTCCCATATAGGTTATTACAGAGTATTGAGTATAGTTCCTTGTGCTATGGTAGGTTCTTGTTGATTATCTTTTTTATATATAGTAGTGTGTATACCTTAATCCCAACCTCTTAATTTATCCCTTTCCCCCACATTTCCCCTTTGGTAACCATAAATTTGTTTTCTATGTCTGTGAGTCTGTTTCTGTTTTGTAAATAAGTTCATTTGTATCATTTTTGGGGATTCCACATATAACTGTTAACATATGATATTTATTTTTCTCTATCTGACTTACTTCACTTAGTATGATCATCTCTAGGTCCATTCATGTTGCTGCAAATGGCATTATTTCATTCTTTTTTATGGCTGAGTAATATTCCACTGTATATATGTACCACATCTTCTTTATCCATTCATCTGTCGATGGACATTTAGGTTGCTTCCATGTCTTTTTTTTTTAATTATATTTTTACTTTTATTTATTTATTTATTTATTTTTGGCTGTGTTGGGTCTTAGTTTCTATGCGAGGTCTTTCTCTAGTTGCGGTGAGTGGGGGCCACTCTTCTTCGCAGTGCGCGGGCCTCTCACTGTCGTGGCCTCTCTTGTTGCGGAGCACAAGCTCCAGACGCTCAGGCTCAGTAGCTGTGGCTCATGGGCCTAGTTGCTCCACGGCATGTGGGACCTTCCCAGACCAGGGCTCGAAGCCGTGTCCCCTGCATTGGCAGGCAGACTCTCAACCACTGCGCCACCAGGGAAACCCCTCCATGTCTTGGCTATTGTAAACAGCACTGTGATGAACATTGGGGAAAGATGCACTTCTCAGATAAAAATTAAAGTAACACTTGTTTTCCAGAATGGGTTGACCTATTAGTTGTGAATTAACATCAACAAACTGTTGTAAGCCACGCTCATCTCTTATTGCCTGGACTGCAGCAGCTCCCATGTACTTTTACTGCTTATTGTTTTGATCCACCTGCAACCATCCTCTACACAGAAGCCAGGGTTTCACTCATGCTTTAATTTTCAGTGACTTCTTAGAGCTTGTAGAAGAAATCCCAAATCCTAATGATGGTCTACAGCACCCTACAAAGTGCATCCCAGGTGACCATGCCAGTAATCTCTCTTCCTCACTCCATACGGTCAGGCCTCCAGTTCCAAGGGCACACCTGGTTCCTGCTGCTTGGAAAGTTCTTCTCCTTCCTCTTCCTGAGACTGGCTGCTCTGATTCATCAATGCTCCTTCCTCAGGCCTTCCTAACTTAAGTACCACTTCCTTAGATATGCTTTCTCTAGCCACTTGTCTGAACCAATCTTTCCTTGTCACTCTTTATCGAATACCCCTATTTATTTCTTCCATAGCACTTATTACAATCTGAAATATTGGATTTTCTTTTACCATCAGATATTTATTACTCCCATTGGAATGTAAGTTCTATGAGAGCAGATATTTTGTTCTATGACTCCTGAATATAATGTGCCTACACAAAATAGGTGTTTAATAAACATTTGTTGACTGAAAGAATGAATGAATGTGAAACATGGGTATGAGAAGGAACACAGCATGGAATATTGGTCATAATGAAGTGTTGTGAGAAATCAAAAGTAACTGTTCACATAGGAAAGGAATACTATGTACATAAAAGTCCATCTTATAATCTTATATGATGATACAAGTGTCAGAGGGGAAGAATTCTCTACAAAAGGTCAAAAAAGGCCATCACTGTTACAGCCCAACAATATATCCATACCTATCTGTGTGCCTAAAATTATTTCAAAAGTCTTTAGAATTATACTGGAATCAGCATTCAAGAATGCAACTGGGATACATCACTGGTGTGGATGATGTATTTGCAGGCTCAGAACATGGTGGGAGGATCTTCTGACAAAATTTTTTGGGGTATAATTGGATCCAGCTAATTTCTAAGAGATTAAGATGTTGTGGATGGATGAGGAGTGACTGTGTTAAGAAAAAAGAGAATGTAGGATTGGATATAAGATAGGCTAAGGCAGGCAGCCTGGGAGTTTATAATAAGAGAAGTGGAAGTAAAAGTAAAGGGAGAAGAAGAAGACTATAGTAGGATTTAGTCTGGGACCCCTGTAGCTGTGTCAGGCAGAAAGGGATTTGATACAGGTAATTAGGTGTTCATGCAGTCATTAAACGGGAAGGAGCACAGGCCAGGAAGGGCTGCCACTAGCTCTCAGGTTTGTCACCCGCCTTCAGAGAATTAAGACTTTGCTAGGGATGGTCACAACCACCTACACAACCAGGGCAGGAAATCATGTTGTTGTACCAGAGAACACTGCAAAACTTCGATTCTGCTAAAGTCCATGCAGTCACTAGCTGCTGCCGGCAGAAGTATAATGGCTTCTGCTTTCTTTCTGTCTTCCACATCCCATGCAACTGTTTCTCACTGGCAGAAACTAAACTGGAGCCCTGATGGCAAGAGATTCTGGGACAAGTAGTTCTCAGGCTTTGAGTTCCTGAGATAAAGGAGAGAGCATTTAAAGGGATGGAAATGGGGCCGAATGCCAATCTGGTACAATATGAGAATAGGAAATACTTGTCACTGCTTTAAAATACTATTTCTGGCTAATTTCATTAGCTCTAATCCTCACTAAAAATAATAGCCAACAGTAACAACCAGGTGCACTGTGTTAAGAGCTTTTCATGCATTACATCATTAAGTTTCACAACCGTAAAAGATGTCTCTACTATTATTATCTCTGTTTAAAAAGTAAGGAACTAAGGCTTCGAGAGGTACAGTAACTTGCTCCCAGTCAGATGACTCGTAAATAGAAGATCTGAATCTTGTACTCAGGACTCACTGTCTACAAAGACAATGGCTTTTAGTCCTTTTACTATATTACTTGCTAGTCAGTTATTAAATTTATTTATAATCCATGGCCCTAGCCTCAACATAAAACTTTCCAGTCATCTTATAAATATACATTATTAAGTTGGTGTAAGTACCTCACTTATTTTGGGGAAAAAAACTAATGAATCTTTAAAGAACATCCTCCCAAGCATGGGCACTAACTTAATGAGAGAGAAGAAAGAGTACACCATTAGAAGAAATGTAATGTCTCCTGTATTTAGAATGCAATTTTATGGTATGAACTCATTTTCATATATTGATAAAATGTCTACTGTTATAAAACCACATCATAGAATCTCAAGGTTAGACAGGGCATTCAAGGTTGAAGAATCTTCAAGATTCTTTATAGTAGCATCTCAACAAAACATGGCCCAGCTTCTGCTTAAGAACTTTCAGTGGGGGCAACGTCCAAGACTATGGGGGCTGATTGACAAGGGGGAGGAGTACATAGGATGCCTGCTACTGGGAAAAGGTAAGATGGTGCTGCCTGGAGGCTGCTTAGTCATTTTTGTCTCAATGGTAGCAAATATAGTGTTAGGCTAGAGTCTGGAACTATTGGTAATATCTTTTGCTGCCTAAACTTTCCCAAACTCACTCCATGGCTTACAAATTATAGTTTGAGTGTCTGTGGTGGATTCAAGATAGCCAAAGATTACTTGGCTCTTCTTCCAGTAAGAGATGGAGTCTATGGTCCTTCCCTTAGAGTCTGGCTGGCCTCTGTGACTTCTGTAACTAATAGAATTCAATAAAAGTGTTGCTGTGCCACTTCTCAGGTACAGCCTGAGTAGACCGGTAGCTTCCATGTTCTTAGAAGACTCTCTTTGGGAACTCTGAGGTCTGATTGAAGAAATTTGACAATCCTGAGACTAGCATGCTAGGGAGATGATTGTGATTGATGAGCTCAGCTTTTTTTCCATTTTTATCAAGGCACTGGATTTGTAGTGAAGTCTCTCCAGACTAGCCCATGCACCAGCTGAATACTGCTGAGTGACCTTAGTTGATGCCTCTTGGAGAGGAAGAATCAACCTAAATAATCCAGACCCAAATTCCTGACCCATGACATTATGAGCTATGGTAAAATGGTTATTTTAAGTCAGTGTGTTCGAGGTACTTTGTTACACAGCAATAGATGACTGGAACATGTCTGTGGGATCAGTGAGGGTCGTCTGATCTAGATTGGCCTCAACCGGTCTCACCTGGGCTCACTCACATCTGTGGATCAGTTGTGGACTTTCATCTAGATTGAGTTGGGCCGGGGCAGCTTACCTGGGGAAGCTCTGCTCCACGTGTCTCTCATCCTTCTGTGACAAGCAAGGTCGGCCATGCATATCCATCTCATGGCAATGGCCAAAGTGCAAGAGCAAGTGGAAACCCATAAGACCTCTTGAGACCTAGGCTTGGAAATGGTATCTTGTCACTTCCACCTCATTCTACTGGCCAAAGTCACATGGCTGAACTCAAAGTCAAGGGGCTGGAGTATAGACATCATTTCTTTTGTGGGAGACAGTGCAAAAGTCATACATCAAAGAGTGTGAGTACAGAGAAGGGTGGAAAATTGGAGACAGTAATGCAATCTACTACATTTACTTCATTTCATTTTAGCAAACATTTATGAGATACATATTATGCTAGACACTGGGAGCACAGAAACAAAAGAGACCTAACTTTCTGCTCTTGAAATGCCTACAGTCCAGGCAAACTTCATGAGGAGTAAAAGGGCTTTTACTGTATTTAGGTTTATTGGGGACCTCAATCTCCTTTTAGATCTTTACTTCTAACCCCTCTGTTAAGATTTATACCTGTGTTAAACTTCAGAGTTAGCATTTGAGTCATGTCTTATTGTTTTAGTGACTTAAAATTTGGTCAAAAGCCCTTACTTGCTTGACTCATTGTGGAGGTTTTGTTTGGCTAAGTTTTTGTGTTTTTACACAAACATGAAAAAATCCAAATGAAAAGAAATAATATGTATGCACCATCAATCAGGTTGCTAGCAACTCTCGCTCTACTGCTTTTCAAAGGGCTTCATGTTTTCTTCATCTCCAAGTTCTAGGGGAGTTTCATAGCCTTCATAGCCTTAAGGTACTGACTACATTTCCTTTAATATCTGTATTTAAATTGGGAAGCAGGAAGCTACGATGCAAGGAAGACATTTATGAGGACAAGTCACACCCTCCAATAGGGTCACTGAGCACCTTCATAATATTGGTTGGTTTTGCTCCTTCCTTTCTGTGGTCCTTTAGCCTCTTGTCAGATGTGCTGTGTTCCCTTCTGTAACTTTGCCCCACACTAATATGTTCTACGGTCAGAGCCAGACTTCTTTCCTCTTCCTCATGTCTCCCATTACGTTCCCGTTTCTTGTCCCACTTTCTTCCACTGAAGGGCCTCAGGCTGAGCTCCTTGAAGGGCCTAACTCAGTTTGTTCTGCAGCATCTCTGATCACTCATTAATCCCCGGGCAGCACAGCACAGTGGGGAGCACATGGGCTGACTTTGGAGTCAAATGGATTTAAGTTTTAATCCCAGCTCCACTGCTTGCTAATACTGTGATCTGGGGCAGGCTACTTAACCTCTCCATGCCTCAGTTTTATAATCCATTATGTGGGCATAGTAAATCTTACCTTGCATGGTTCATGTGTGAGGTAATTGTAATAATAATTACAAAGTGCTTAGGAAATGCCTGTCATGATCTCAATGTTAGTTCCTTTCCCTTCCCCATCCCAATAGCTATCTCTTATTTGCTACCTCATGACTGGTTTACCAAGGGGCTATATCACACCATGTTTTCAGGATCAAAAATACTATGTGTGCCTAGAAGAATAATACAGATATGTTTTAGTAAGGAATAAAAACCCTGTTTTTTCCCCGTATAACCTCATTTTGTTTAAGAGAACATAAACAATGCCTTAGAGCATTAACACTCGCGTTTTGTAAGCTCAAATTATTTTTATAGCAAAGTGGTAAGAAAATTAAAAGTTACCAATATTTCACTTTGCATACTTTGCACTTTGTATATTTCCATATTTGAATGTTTACTGCAGACAAGATCCTTAGGGATGGGGCTCGATTTATTTGTCTTTATATTGTATGACCCAGCACAGGACCTGACACTTCTTCGATGCTTAAGTAAATGTTTGTTGAAAAATGAATGTTTCATTGAATGCAATTGTATGAACAAATGAAAGTTGAATTATTTTATATCTAAACTGAATATTTTTGTTGTCTGGTTTGGGCTGGGGCTGGGTTTAGCTTCCTGATGCACAGTAACCTTGTATATGTGCTCGGTGTTGCAGGGATGGGGGGAGTGGGGCTGTGGGATCTGTATTTGGAGAGACGCATTATTATCATCTGCCCTTCGCACTTTCCTCTTTGCTTTTGTTGTTTCTCATCTTTCCTACTAGATTGTCAACTCCCAGAGGGCAGAGGCCATGGCTTATTCTGTATTACTGTATGTTACCACATATAATTTCTCAGTGCTTGTAATACTGTCAGTACTCAGTTAATATTGGTTGAATGGATGAATATGGTAGCAAAGGTAGCTTGAAGGAAGGTTAGCACTTTTGGATCTTTATAGGGTTTTGGAAATGCAGCATCCTTTGTCCCTTTTCATCTACTTTGATTTATATTGGTCTCCTCCATAGCTGTTTCACTGATCCTACACTTGGATTTATTATTCTTTAATCTCACCCTTATAAATGTCACATGATTTGTGGGAAAGGGTTGAGGCTGTTTATTTTATAATTTTTTTTCCTTTCAAATTATTTATTTATTTTTTAAACATCTTTATTGGAGTATAATTGCTTTACATTGTTGTGTTAGTTGCTGCTGTATAACAAAATGAATCAGCTATACATATACATATATCCCCATATCCCCCCTCTTCTTGCGTCTGCCTCCCACCCTCCCTATCCCACCCCTCTAGGTGGTCACAAAGCACCGAGCTTATCTCCCTGTGCTATGCAGCTGTTTTTCCACTAGCTATCTATTTTATATTTGGTAGTGTATATATGTCCATGCCACTCTCTCACTTCGTCCCAGCTTACCCTTCCCCTTCCCTGTGTCCTCAAGTCCATTCTCTACATCTGTGTCTTTATTGCTGTCCTGCCCCTCGGAGCACAGGCTCCGGACGCACAGGCTCAGCGGCCATGGCTCACGGGCCCAGCCGCTCCGCGGCATGTGGGATCCTCCCGGACCGGGGCACGAACCCGTGTCTGCCTCATTGGCAGGCGGGCTCTCAACCACTGCGCCACCAGGGAAACCCCATGACTGTTTTTGAATTATGATTTTCTCAGGGTATATGCCCAGTAGTGGGATTGCTGGGTCGTATGGTAGTTCTATTTTTAGTTTTTTAAGGAACCTCCATACTGTTCTCCACAGTGGCTGTATCAATTTACATCCATCAACAGTGCAAAGGGGTTCCCTTTTCTCCACACCCTCTCCAGCATTTATTGTTTGTAGATTTTTTGATGATGGCTATTCTGACTGGTGTGAGGTGATATCTCATTGTAGTTTTGATCTATATTTCTCTAATGATTAGTGATGTTGAGCATCTTTTCATGTGTTTGTTGGCATTCTGTATGTCTTCTTTGGAGAAATGTCTATATAGGTCTTCTGTCCATTTTTGGATTGGGTTGTTTGTTTTTTTGGTATTGAGCTGCATGAGCTGCTTGTATATTTTGGAGATTAATCCTTTGTCAGTTGCTTCGTTTGCACATATTATCTCCCATTCTGAGGGTTGTCTTTTTGTCTTGTTTATGGTTTCCTTTGCTGTGCAAAAGCTTTTAAGTTTCATTAGGTCCCATTTGTTTATTTTTGTTTTTATTTCCATTTCTCTAGGAGGTGGGTCAAAAAGGATCTTGCTGTGATTTATGTCATAGAGTGTTCTGCCTATGTTTTCCTCGAAGAGTTTGATAGTGTCTGGCCTTACATGTAGGTCTTTAACCCATTTTGAGTTTATTTTTGTGTATGGTGTTAGGGAGTGTTATTATTTCATTCTTTTACATGTAGCTGTCCAGTTTTCCCAGCACCACTTATTGAAGAGGCTGTCTTTTCTCCACTGTATACTCTTGCCTTCTTTATCAAAGATAAGGTGACCATATGAGCATGGGTTTATCTTTGGGCTTTCTATCCTGTTCCATTGATCTATATTTCTGTTTTTGTGTCAATACCATACTGTCTTGATTGCTGTAGCTTTGTAGTATAGTCTGAAGTCAGGGATCCTGATTCCTCCAGCTCCGTTTTTCTATCTCAAGATTGCTTTGGATATTTGGGGGTCTTTTGTGTTTCCATACAAATTGTGAAATTTTTTGTTCTAGTTCTGTGAAAAATGCCATTGGTAGTTTGATAGGGATTGCATTGAATCTGTAGATTGCTTTGGGTAAAATAGCCATTTTCACAATGTTGATCCTTCCAATCCAAGAACATAGTACATCTCAGCTTTACTTCTTCTTTTCTGATTTGGATTCCTTTTATTTCTTTCTCTTCTCTGATTGCTGTGGCTAAAACTTCCAAAACTATGTTGAATAATAGTGGTGAGAGTGGGCAACCTTGTCTTGTTCCTGACCTTAGTGGAAATGGTTTCAGTTTTTTGCTATTGAGAATGATGTTGGCTTTGGGTTTGTCATATATGACCTTTATTATGTTGAAGTAAGTTCCATCTATGCCTACATTCTGGAGAGTTTTTATAATAAATGGGTGTTGATTTTGTCAAAAGCATCTATTGAGATGATCATATGGTTTTTCTACATCTATTGAGATGATCATATGGTTTTTATCCTTCAGTTTGTTAATATGGTGTATCATATTGATTGATTTGCCTATACTGAAGAATCCTTGCATTCCTGGGGTAAACTCCAGTTGATCATGGTGTATGATCCTTCTCATGTGCTGCTGGATTCTGTTTTCTAGCATTTTGTTGAGGACTTTTGCATCTATGTTCAACTGTGATATTGGCCTGTAGTTTTCTTTTTTTTTGAAACATCTTTGTCTGGTTTTGGTATCAGGGTGATTGTAGCCTCATAGAATGAGCTTGAGAGTGTCACGCTCTGCTATATTTTGGAAGAGTTTGAGAAGGATAGGTGTTAGCTCTTGTCTAAATGTTTGACAGAATTCACCTGTGAAGCCATGTGGTCCTGGGCTTTTGTTTGTTGGAAGATTTTTAATCACAGTTGAAATGTTAGTGCTTGTGATTAGTCTGTTTATATTTTCTTTTTCTTCCTGGTTCAGTCTCAGAAGGTTGTGTTTTTTAAGAATTTGTCCATTTCTTCCAGGTTGTCCATTTTATTGGCATATAGTTGCTTGTAGTAATCTCTCATGATCCTTTGTATTTCTGCAGTGTCAGTTGTTACTTCTCCTTTTTCA
>NC_041214.2:56086172-56097094 GCF_002837175.3 Physeter macrocephalus
TTAGGTGTAAGGTTAGGTTGTTTATTTGAGATGTTTCTTGTTTCTTGAGGTAGGATTGTATTGCTGTAAACTTTCCTCTTAGAACTGCTTTTGCCGCATCCCATAGGTTTGGGTCGTTGTGTTTTCACTGTCATTTGTTTCTTGGTATTTTTTGATTTCTTCTTTGATTTCTTCAGTGATGTCTTGTTTTTTTAGTAGTGTATTTTTTGGCCTCCATGTCTTTGTATTTTTTACAGTTTTTTTTCCTGTAATTGATAACTAGTCTCATAGCGTTGTGGTCAGAAAAGATACTTGATATGATTTCAACTTTCTTAAATTTACCAAGGCTTGATTTGTGACCCAGGATATGGTGTATCCTGGAGAATGTTCCATGAGCACTTGAGAAGAAATTGTATTCTGTTGTTTTTGGATGGAATGTCTTATAAATATCAATTAAGTCCATCTTGTTTAATGGATCATTTAAAGCTTGTGTTTCCTTATTTATTTGCATTTTGGTTTCTCTGTCCATTGGTGAAAGTAGGGGTTAAAGTCCTGTACTATTATTGTGTTACTGTCGATTTCCCCTTTTATGGCTGTTAGCATTTGCCTTATGTATTGAGGTACTCCTATGTTGGGTGCATAAATATTTACAATTGTTATATCTTCTTGGATTGATCTCTTGATCATTGTGTAGTGTCCTTCTTTGTCTCTTGTAATAATCTTTACTTTAAAGTCTATTGTATCTGATATGAGTATTGTTACTCCAGCTTTCTTTTGATTTCCATTTTCATGGAATATCTTTTTGCATCCCCTCACTTTCAGTCTGTATGTGTCTGAAGTGGGTCTGAAGTGGGTCTCTTGTAGACACCATTTATATGGGTGTTGTTTTTGTATCCATTCAGCCAGTCTCTGTTTTTTGGTGGGAGCATTTAATCCATTTACATTTAAGGTAATTATCGATATGTATGTTCCTATTACCATTTTCTTAATTTTTTTGTGTTTGTTATTGTAGGTCTTTTCCTTCTCTTGTGTTTCCTGCCTACAGAAGTTCCTTTAGCATTTGTTGTAAAGCTGGTTTCGTGGTGATGAATTTTCTTAACTTTTGCTTGTTTGTAAAGGTTTTAATTTCTCTGTTGAATTGGAATGAGATCCTTGTTGTGTAGAATAATCTTGGTTGTAGGTTTTTCCCTTTCATCACTTTAAATATGTCCTGCCACTCACTTCTGGCTTGCAGAGTTTCTGCTGAAAGATCAGCTGTTAACTTTATGGGGATTCCTTTGTATGTTATTTGTTGCTTTTCCCTTGCTGCTTTTAATAATTTTTCTTTGTATTTAATTTTTGATAGTTTGATTAATATGTGCCTTGGTGTGTTTCTCCTTGGATTTATCCTGTATGGGACTCTCTACACTTCCTGGACTTGATTTACTCTTTCTTTTCCCATATTAGGGAATTTTTCAACTATAATTTCTTCAAATATTTTCTCAGTCCCTTTCTTTTTCTTTTCTTCTTCTGGGACCCCTATAATTCGAATGTTGGTGAGTTTAATGTTGCTCCAGAGGTCTCTGAGACTGTCTTCAATTCTTTTCTTTCTTTTTTCTTTTTTCTGCTCTGTGGTAGTTATTTCCACTATGTTATCTTCCAGGTCACTTATCTGTTCTTCTGCCTCAGTTATTCTGCTCTTGATTTCTTCTGAAGAATTTTAAATTTCATTTATTTTGTTGCTCATCAATGTTTGTTTGCTCTTTAGTTCTTCTAGGTCCTTGTTAAACGTTTCCTGTATTTTTTCCATTCTATTCTAAGATTTTGGATCATCTTTACTATCATTACTCTGAATTCTTTTTCAGGTAGACTGCCTATTTCCTCATCATTTTTTTTGGTCTAGTGGGTTTTTACCTTGCTCCTTTATCTTCTGCGTATTTCTCTGTCTTCTCATTTTGCTTAACTTACTGCATTTGGGGCCTCCTTTTCGTAGGCTGCAGGTTCATAGTTCCCATTATTTTTGGTGTCTGTCCCAGTGAGTAAGGTTGGTTCAGTGGTTTGTATAGGCTTCCTGGTGGAGGGGACTAATGCCTGTATTCTTGTGTATGAGGCTGGAATTTTCTGGTGGGCAGGACTGCATCCAGTTGTGTGTTTTGGGGTGTCTGTGAACTTAGTATGATTTTAGGCAGCCTCTGTGCTAATGGGTGGGGTTGTTTCCTGTGTTGCTAGTTGTTTGGCATGGGGTTTCCAGCACTGGAGCTTGCTCATTGTTGAGTGGAGCTGGGTGTTAGCTTTTAGATGGAGATCTCTGGGAGATCTCTTACCAATTGATATTACATGGGGCCAGGAGGTCTCTGGTGGACCAGTGTCCTGAACTCAGTTCTCCCACCTCAGAGGCGCAAACCTGGCACCTGTTCAGAGCACCAAGACCCTGTCAGCCACACGGCCAGATACGTGGGGATTTTCTTGCCTTTTGGGAAGTCTGAGGGCTTCTGCCAGCATTCAGTAGGTGTTCTGTAGGAGTTGTTCCACATGTAGATGTATTTTTGATGTATTTGTGGGGAGGAAGTTGATCTCCACATCTTACTCCTCTGCCATCTTGAAGGTCCTAAGGTTGAGGCTTTGATATTAAACAGACGTGGATTTAAGTTCTAAATTAATAACTTGTGGGTTGTGTGATCTTGAACAAGGTATGTAACCACCTGGTGCCTGTTTCCTCATCTGTGAAGATGAGTGAGAGTGTTGTCTACCTGGCAGAGCTGTTTTGTTTTGTTTTGTTTTGTTTTTTGCGATACACGGGCCTCTCACTGTTGTGGCCTCTCCCGTTGCGGAGCACAGGCTCCGGATGCGCAGGCTCAGCGGCCGTGGCTCACGGGCCCAGCCGCTCCTTGGCATGTGGGATCTTCCTGGACCGGGGCACGAACCCATGTCCCCTGCATCGGCCGGTGGACTCTCAACCACTGCACCACCAGGAAAGCCCTGGCAGAGCTGTTTTGAGAACAGATTGGATTGATGAATATAAGGCACCTACTCTTTGTAGGGATTCTATAAATAGTAGGTGTTGTTACTATCCTTATTTCCATTCTCTTTTCTCTCTTACTATTTATCTTAAACATTCCTTCCTTTTCCAATCAGAAATCATGCATTTCTAACCCTGGCTATCTCTTAGCAGCCACTGGACTGCTGGGAGTTTCTGGGGAATGGAATATTATGAACTCTCAAGATTTCATTTCATCAGGAACCTTATATCCTTTTGAACAGTGATAAAAGCCTTAATAAGAATAACCACTATTTGGCCCATTAAAATAATACAAAGATAAATGTGAGTTTGCAGAAAAAACCCTTAAATTATAAAGCAAAGAATTGGAGAGTTAAATGACATGTGAAGAATCTGAAGACATAACACATATTTAAATTTATGATTTTTAATTCTCTCCCTTTCTCTCCATTTATTACAACAGATTCTAAAAGATTGTTCTCATAACAAGACCATTATCCTGAGTAGATTTAAGGACTCTTTTATCAGTATGTTTTCTTGAAATAATTGAGTTTGCTGAAATAAACAATTCAGCTCAATATTTTTCATCTCCCTCTAATACAGATGTATTTGATTCCTATAAATCTGGGTGAAGTCAGTCATGATTTTATTCATATTTGTTTTCCACAGGGTATATGAGCTATTAAGTCATGTTGCATTTATTATAGATCATGTTTCCTTTTTGGCAAGATAATTTTAATGATTGAGAACAATATTTTAGTACATGTAACACTGGGAAAACAACCAGAAAGGAGAATTGAAGCAAAATGTTCCTTACAATAAATACTTTAAGTAAATAAAATATTCTGTTGTGACTCAAGCATACATTTACATATGAAATGTATAAAAATCATTTAGTAGTATGCATACTGTTCATTCTTATGGTTCATATATGTATATATATTCCTCTCATATAAGAATATATCTATATCACTTTGTTTTTTTGTTTGTAATATATGTATATATTCCCATTATATCTTTCTTCCAGCCTCAAATATGTGGATATTTTCTTGGTTTTGTGCCATTTTAATTATCTTGGCTATTGCTGGTGTGGACACAATAGTAAAGACCACACCATATACCAAATTCACGAAGAAGTCTGAGGGAAAAGAGATGCCAAAGGGTCCAAAGCCATTCAGTGGCCAACCTCCAGAAGAAGAAGAAACCCCCTTCACAGAAGAGGCTGAAATGGCAGAACTAACCCCTGACCCCTCAGCTTTCAATCCTGACTTTGGGGCTGCCACCCTCTTCCCCTCTGAAAACCTCGCTCTTGACACAGCTGGTTTCTTCTTGAATTGCTGTGATTGTTGTTCATCTGGACCAGGGCAAAAAGGAGAACCTGGAGAGACTGGAAAGCCAGGTATTTGAAAATATACGAGGCCCTATATTTCTCACTTGTACATACTTAGAGTTGAGAGGTGGTGGATTGGTGGTGGAATTGCCCCAAGGGTTTCTACATTGTCATGCGAATGGGACAAGCCTAGGTGTAACATTTTGACAAATGCAGTGGGTTCTGTTGCCCAGTGGGGTAGCCAGAGCCCCATGTACGGCTATTAATATTAAAATTAAATGAGATTAAAAATTCAATTCCTCAGTCACACGGGTCCCATTTTAAGTGCTCAGTAGCTACATGTGGCCAATGGGCAGCACAGATATAGAGCATTTCCATAATTGCAGAAAGTTCTACTGGATGGTGCTGGTTAGAGCAGAGACTGGCCTACCAACCCTAGCACTGGTGTGTAGTCCTTCCAGTTACACAATCTTTTCATTAATGGCTGATGTAAATAGGGGAAGTGAAAATTCTCTGGTCTAGTAAGAATGTGTATTGACTGATGGGTTTTTGGAGTGCTACTTGTAGTTAGGATTAGAAATGGCATGCCTGTGAGGTGGAGAATAAAGGCAGGATTCAGTTCACTTCTCATTGAAATTCTGAGGCAACACAGTCTCCTTGCCCAGCAATTTTCTCCATTGAATGTCATAGTTAAATATTTCAAAATTTCAGATGTCTTTCATGTATACAGTATGAATATACTCTCACTTTTATTGTAATAAAGTTCAGCTTTCACATGTCCTACAGCAGAGAATTCAAGGAAAAAGTGAGATCAGAATGTCAATTTCAAATCCACTATTCCCTGAAAGAATTACATATAAATATTTGTTGTGTCTTGCCTGAAGAATTTAAAGTTATAAAATCAGGAATTCTGCATCCTCATTAAGCTTTTCATTCATTTCATCCCATTGCAAGAAGCTTTTGGGAAATGTGATCAGTGTTTATGTGGAGGTGGTATTGAATGGGAAAGAAGCTGGGCAGGGGTCTGGGGAACCAAGATTTCAGGGTTGCCAAAACATTACTGGAGATCTAATTAGACTGAGAAAATTATATTTACCAGGATTTCTCTTAGTATCATGTCTGGCAAGCTGCTAGCGGGGAGCGGGAGGAGATCATGTAAACACAGCTGGTTGCTAAACTGTCTTATAAGTCGTAGCATCAGGGCTTTTGTCTTACCCAGTGGTGGATTTAGCTGCACTGTTCTTAGAGCTCAGCTTATTACATACATTAATTAACACACATATTACATACATCACATTTGTGTTATCTACTGTGATGTGAATAATAAATGTAGACTTTAAAAGTTATGAGCCTAATTTTACAGAGTTTCTGAATGAAAGTGTTTTGAAGTATACAGCTCAGCTATATCTAATAGCTCGTAAAGGTAAAATTTCATTTGAAATTTAATCTCCAGCTTCTCTCATTAATTCAGTTATATAATAGCTACCTACTGTGTGCCAAGAACTGTTAAGCACTTTATGTTGTTTCTCATCTTTGTAGAAAATGTTTAAAATATTATTACATTTCAGTGGATAATTTAATTGCGTTTCAGAGAGTTTCAGGTAATTCTAGAGGTTATAGCACCTGAGAGTATAGAACCTGATGTCAAACTCGGTTTGTGCACCCTCCAGCACCAGCTCTTCCATTAGCTCCAGCCTTCCGATATTTACACTAAACTAACCAATATGTACACCTCGCCTAGATGGAAGGGGCAGCCTGCCTGCCCCTTGTGCCCTTGCAGGCAGTTGCTGTGTGCTCCCTGTGCATTTCCCTCATAACCACATTGGGCACTTGGGGGCCGTGAGGAAGGGGGGTCACTGCACAGTGAACTGTAATTGATCATTTTGCTTGCTTCTGCCTCCCCTGCTCTTCATTCTCCATTCCTTTCCTCTCTGCTCTTCCTTCTTTTTTTAGACAGAAGAGCTTAACCACCACTTTGGCTTCTCAAGCTTGCCTTCAGCCTTAACCTCCATTGCATGCAATTTATTAAAGCTTTTCATCTAAATAAATACAGTGTTCTTTCAACGAGGAAATTCAACAGATTGAAAATAATTTTCTCCACCCCATCAACTTAATTATGATAATTAAGATGAAAGATTACAGTTTAATTGAGTGTACTTATTTATATGGTTAACTTTCAAAGAACCTGGCCATCAATTATTCCAATCAGGGATTGCGAAACAATCCCTAAGCTTGAACAGGGCTGGGGTTGCAGGAACGATAACTGTCCTAGGCTTGGGTGTCTGTGTGGCCCAGGTAAGTGGAAGGGACCTGGACTGCTGGGATGAGCGAGGACACCAGTGAGGTCTGAGTCCTGCACCATCTGCCCCTCGCCTGCCCCTCAGCCTCTTTTACCCTGATCGCTAGCTCCGCCCATGGTGCTCTTCTTTCAGTTTCTTAAAAACACCATGGATAGGTCTTCCCTGGTGGCGCAGTGGTTGAGAGTCCGGCTGCCGGTGCAGGGAACACGGGTTCGTGCCCCGGTCCGGAAAGATCCCACATGCCGCGGAGCGGCTGGGCCCGTGAGCCATGGCCGCTGAGCCTGCGCGTCCGGAGCCTGTGCTTCACAACAGTGAGAGGCCCGCGTACCGCAAAAAAAACCCACCATGGTCTTTTCTACTCTTGTTTTTCCTGAAATACTCATCTATGGTTTTTTTTTTTTTTTTTTTTTTTTTTCTTTGTCTCAGAAATTTCTAATTTGTTCATTGGGTCTTAGCTTAATGACATTTTTTTTCCAGGAGGTATCCTCTGATCCCATAAATCAGTTTTTTTTTTTTTTTAAAACCACCATCTACAATAGGAACTTTCTCTTTTCTTTACAACTAACAACAGTGTGGCCATTTCTATTTATTTGTGTGGTTATTTCTTCATGTTTATCTTTCATGGACTCTCAGCTCCATGAGGGAAGGGACTGCTGGAATGTTGATGGCTGATTCCTGACACCTAGCAGGATGCTTGGTGTGTAGGAGGGCTCAGCAATGGTTCCTGAATGAATACATAAGTGAAGGAATGGGAAAACCAAAAGTGCTAGGTATTGTGGTTTTACTTCCAATTTGAAAGTGTGGTCCACATGAGGTTAAGAGTCAGATAATCATCTTTTCTTGTTGTTTGATATAGTACTGCTTCTCTGAATCATTTGATCACTGCCATGAATTCAGTGACAAGTACTAATGGGCTCAATTTATCTGTTCAGGTAGTACAAAATTGCAAATCAGACAAAAATATTGTCCTTAGAACTCTGTAATAGTTTATTCTCACCCAGATTTTATCATTAGGACACTGACAGTCATTGGCCTCAATAAAATGACTGATTTTTTTTGAAGTAATGAATTTCAAAAGAGAATTTTTCTACCCTGATGGTTTTTAAATCTCATTTCCAGGTTTTAAGGGAGAAGCTGGTGATATGGGGATCCTAGGGCCACCAGGAGTCACTGGACCCCAAGGTCCAAAAGGCCAGAAAGGAGAGAAGGGTAGGTAATTATATCCATTTCATGTCAAAACTCAAGAGATGTTCTGCATCATTTTTAAGAAGAGCAGCTTGTTAAGTAAATACCAGATTCTTGCAGGTGGATCTATTTTTTAAAATGTAAAAACTTGGTAAAGCATATTGTGAGTTATATTTGATATAAAAATGTTAACTTTATAAATAGCCAATTGAGAAATTTTAAACTTGCCTGGTAATATACTCCCCTGCTACACATACCTTTTCTGTTTCTTGAGGTCCACCTGGCTGACTCAGTGACTGGGAGCCACAGGGCATAGAATCTGGGGAAGGGTCCTTTCCTATTTACTCCTGTTTGAGTTCTTCTTTATGATGCAAATTAATTTCATACTACATAAAACTAATCAGAGCAGGCAATCCTCTAGAATATTCCATATAGATGGATAGCCTACTTACTAAGGAGAGTATGACATATCCTTTGGCTTACTCTCAAATCAGGGGCAGTGTCAACGGTGGGAAGAGAACTGAATTAAAATGGAAGAAGTCAAGCTATTTGCAGTGACCTTGGACCCGTCACTTTACCTCATCTGGAAATTGAGAGGACTAGACTAGATATTTATTTATACTCTGTTTAAAGAAGATTCGTCATTATGTGGGCTTTCCTAGATCTTTTCCAGCTCAGAAATTCTGTAATTCCATAGATGTATCAGCAAAGAGGGTGCTCTGCTCTGGGAAATCCCTGGTTCTATAAGTGCTTCAAGGTGTTGAGGGAAGGTTATAGATGCACTGGGACATTTAGAAATTCCTCAGGGAATACCACCAGCCTGTAGAAATACTATATATCCATCAAGTTAAATGTTTTAGCCTTAGTGTCACATGTCAAACGACATAATATCATCTATACATCACCCTCTGCATGGCTCAGGAACTGCCTAACTCATTTCTGGTAGAACATTCAGTGAAGTAATTACTCAAAAAAATGCTAAGGTAAGAGAGAGCCACTTCACACTTGTCAGTTATGTGATTTTCATTCTTGGAAGCATTTAATCCTTTTGTGGCTGAATTATGTTAGCAGAAAGCCCTGTGAAATAAAGATGAGTGGTGAACCTCCCCAATGATTCATACATTTTGGAAGTTAGACTTCTGGAAGTAGAAGAAAAAAACAGGGAAGTATTATAAAATGAGGTTCTTAAGAATATGCTTTGATGAGGATCAAAAGTAGAAATTCATTTAGCCAGTCTCTATAAAGTGACAACTGTATTTTCCTTTTACTTCCACTTAACTTGGACTCTAGGTTAAGACTTAAAGTTAAAAAAATAAATGAGTAGAATGACTGTATTTTTTACTCAATCATTATCTGATTGAGTAAATTAATTATAAGCAGTTAAACTCTTTTGTTTTTTAAGATATTGGGGGTAGGAGTTTATTAATTAATTTATTTATTTTTGCTGTGTTGGGTCTTCGTTTCTGTGCGAGGGCTTTCTCTAGTTGTGGCAAGCGGGGGCCACTCTTGTTGCGGAGCACAGGCTCCAGACGCACAGGCTCAGTAGTTGTGGCTCACGGGCCCAGTTGCTCCGCGGCATGTGGGATCCTCCCAGACCAGGGCTCGAACCCGTGTCCCCTGCATTAACAGGCAGATTCTCAACCACTGCGCCACCAGGGAAGCCCAGCAGTTAAACTCTTTAAATGAACTCAAGAACCAGAATAACTGTGCAGTGAAGGTCAGGATATGAATATTGACAAGGACTGGGAATAGAATTATTTCTTCACTTCCATTCATAGTTATGTTCTCTTCAAAGGTATACAGATGTTTTCCTGATGGCCTATGGGTTAATTTCCAAATTTTAAATTTTAAATGGAATGATAAAGAGGAGCAAGCTACTTAGAAAACTCTGTTGAGCAGCTTATGGTGGGATTTCTCTAGCCAGTCTTAAGAAATTTGGCTGAATCTCTTTTTTATGACTTTTATTTATGTATTTATTTATTTATTTACAGCTGTTGTGCTTTTATTGTAAAATTAATAAATTCTTTATAGTAGATTATTAAATATTGGCATATTTATACAATGGTAATGAGAACCAACAAACAACTATATGCAACAGTATAAATCAATTTTACAAATATAATGTTGAGCAAAAGAATTCAGACACAAAATATTACATACTATACAATTTCAATTATATAATGGTTAGTACAAACCCCCAAAAGTCTATGATGCTAAAAGTCAACTGTAGTTACTCTCAAGGGTTAGGCTGTGACAAAAAGGGGGCACAATAGAGTCTTCTGGGACACTGATAATATTCTGGTTTCTACACAACATTGTAAATCAACTATACTTCAATTAAAAAATAAAATAAAAGAGATTAAGAAACTAAAAAAAATTATTTTGGTTTCTTCTTTGAAAAATTTTTATTGGGGTATAGTTGCTATAAAGTGAATCAGCTATACATATACATACATGCCCTCATTTTTGGATTTCCTTCCCATTTAGGTCACCGCAGAGCATTGAGTAGAGTTCCCTGTGCTTTACAGTAGGTTCTCATTAGTTATCTATTTTATGTATAGTATCAATAGTGTATATATGTCAATCCCAATCTCCCAATTCATCCCACCCACACCCTTTCCCCTTTGGTATCCATATGTTTGTTCTCTACGTCTGTGTCTCTATTTCTGCTTTGCAAATAAGATAATCCATAACATTTTTAAAGAATCCACATATATGGGATAATATACGATATTTGTTTTTTCTCTTTCTGCCTTACTTCACTCTGTATGACAATCTCTAGGTCCATCCACGTCTCTACAAATGACCCAGTTTCATTCTTTTTTATGGCTGAGTAATATTCCATTATATATATGTACCACATCTTCTTTATCCATTCCTCTGTTGATGGACATTTAGGTTGCTTCCATGTCCTGCCTATTGTAAATAGTGCTGCAGGGCTTCCCTGGTGGTGCAGTGGTTGAGAGTCCACCTGCCGATGCAGGGGACAGAGGTTCGTGCCCCGGTCGGGAAGATCCCACATGCCGCGGAGCGGCTGGGCCCGTGAGCTATGGCCACTGAGCCTGTGCGTCCGGAGCCTGTGCTCCACAACAGGAGAGGCCACAACAGTGAGAGGCCCGTGTACCACAAAAAAAAAAAAAAAAAAAAAAGT
>NC_041214.2:56097655-56099716 GCF_002837175.3 Physeter macrocephalus
TGATGATGGCCATTCTGACTGGTGTGAGGTGATACCTCATTGTAGTTTTGATTTGCGTTTCTCTAATAATTAGTGATGTTGAGCATCCTTTCATATGTTTGTTGGCAGTATGTACGTCTTGTTTGGAGAAATGTCTATTTAGGTCTTCTGTCCATTTTTGGATTGGGTTGTTTGTTTTTTTGATATTGAGCTGCATGAGCTGCTTGTATATTTTGGAGGTTAATCCTTTGTCCATTGCTTCATTTGCAAATATTTTCTCCCATTCTGAGGGTTGTCTTTTCATCTTGTTTATGGTTTCCTTTGCTGTGCAAAAACTTTGAAGTTTCATTAGTCTCTCCCATTTGTTTATTTTTGTTTTTATCTCCATTTCTCTAAGAAGTGGGTCAAAAAGGATCTTGCTGTGATTTATGTCTTAGAGTGTTCTGCCTGTTTTCCTCTAAGAGTTTTATAGTGTCTGGCCTTACATTTAGATCTTTGATCCATTTTGAGTTTATTTTTGTGTATGGTGTTAGGGAGTGTTCTAATTTCATTCTTTTACATGTAGCTGTCCAGTTTTCCCAGCACCACTTATTGAAGAGACTGTCTTTTCTCCATTGTATATCCTTGCCTCCTTTGTCATAGATTAGTTGACCATAGGTGTGTGGGTTTATCTCTGGGCTTTCTATCCTGTCCCATTGATCTATATTTCTGTTTTTGTGCCAGTACCATACTCTCTTGATTACTGTAGCTTTGTAGTATAGTCTGAAGTCACGGAGCCTGATTCCTCCAACTCCTTTTATCTTTCTCAAGATTGCTTTGGCTATTTGGGGTCTTTTGTGTTTCCATACAAATTGTAAAAATTTTTTGTTCTAGCTCTGTGAAAAATGCCATTGGTAATTTGATAGGGATTGCACTGAATCTGTAGATTGCTTTGGGTATTATAGTCATTTTCACAATATTGAGTCTTCCAATTCAAGAACATGGTATATCTCTCCATCTGTTTGTGTCTTTTTTGATTTCTTTCATCAGTATCTTATAGTTTTCTGCATACAGGTCTTTGCCTCCTTAGGTAGGTTTATTCCTAGATATTTTATTCTTTTTTTTGCAATGGTGAATGAAATTGTTTCCTTAATTTCTCTTTCTGATCTTTCATTGTTAGTGTATAGGAATGCAAGAGATTTCTGTGTATTAATTTTGTATTGTGCAACTTTACTAAATTCATTGATTAACTCTAGTAGTTTTCTAGTGGCATCTTTAGGATTCTCTATGTATATTATTATGTAATCTGCAAACAGTTACAGTTTTACTTATTCTTTTCCAGTTTGTATTCCTTTTATTCCTTTTTCTTCTCTAATTGCTGTGGCTAGGACTTCCAAAACTATGTTGTATAATAGTGGTGAAAGTGGGCACCCTTGTCTTGTTCCTGATCTGAGAGGAAATGCTTTCAGTTTTTCACCATTGAGAATAATGCTAGATGTAGGTTTTTCATATATGGCCTTTATTGTGTTGAGGTAAGTTCCCTCTATGCCCACTTTCTGGAGATTTTTTTTTTACCTTAAATGCGTGTTGAATTTTGTCAAAAGCTTTTTCTGCATCTCTTGAGATGATCATATGGTTTTTATCCTTCAATTTGTTAGTATGGTGTATCACATTGATTGATTTGCATGTATTTAAGAGTCCTTGCATCCCTAGGATAAATCCCACTTGATCATGGTGTATGCTCCTTTTAATGTGTTGTTGGATTCGGTTTGCTATATTTTGTTGAGGATTTTTGTGTTTATGTTCATCAGTGATATTGGCCTGTAATTTTCTTTTTTTGTGTGATATCTTTGTTTGGTTTTGATATCATGGTGATGGTGGCCTCATAGAATGAGTTGGGGAGTGTTCCTCCCTCTGCAATTTTTGGGAAGAGTTTGAGAAGGATAGGTGTTAGCTATTCTCTAAAATTTGATAGAATTCACCTGTGGAGTCATCTGGTCTTGGACTTTTGTTTGTTGGAAGATTTTTAATCACAGTGTCAATTTCATTACTTGTGATTGGTCTGTTTATATTTTCTATTTCTTCCTGTTTCAGTCTTGGAAG
>NC_041214.2:56099786-56137336 GCF_002837175.3 Physeter macrocephalus
CTATTTCTGTTGATTTGAGTCCTCTCCCTTTTTTTCTTGATGAGTCTGCCTAAAGGTTTATCAATTTGGTTTATCTTCTCAAAGAACCATCTTTTAGTTTTATTGATCTTTGCTGTTGTTTTCTTTGTTTCTATTTCATTTATTTCCATTTTGATCTTTATGATTTCTTTCCTTCTACTAACTTTTTTTTTTGTTCTTCTTTCTCTAGTTGCTTTAAGTGTAAGGTTAGGTTGTTTATTTGAGATTTTTCTTGTTTCTTGAGGTAGGATTGTATTACTTTAAACTTCCCTCTTGGAACTGCTTTTGCTGCCTCCCATAGGTTTTGGTTCATTGTGTTTTTATTGTCATTTGTTTCTAGGTATATTAAAATTTTATTTATTTATTTTTGGCTGTGTTGGGTGTTCGTTGCTGCACACAGGCTTTCTCTAGTTGTGGCGAGCGGGGGCTAGTCTTCTTTGCAGTGCATGGGCTTCACATTGTGGTGGCTTCTCTTGTTGTGGCTCTAGGCACGTGGGCTTCAGTAGTGTGGCATGCAGGCTCAGTAGTTGTGGTGCACGGGCTGGTGGTGCTCTGTGGCACGTGAGATCTTCCCAGACCAGGGCTTGAACTCGTGTCCCCTGCATTGGCAGGTGGATTCTTAACCACTGTGCCACCAGGAGCCCCCTCTCGGTGTTTTTTGATTTCCTCAGTGATCTCTTGGTTGTTTATAGCATATTGTTTACCCTCCAAGTGTTTGTGTTTTTTACTGGTTTTTTCCCTGTAATTGATTTCTAATCTCATAGCCTTGTGGTCGGAAAAGATGCTTGATATGATTTCAATTTTCTTAAATTTACTGAGGCTTGATTTGTGACCCAAGATGTGATCTATCCTGGAGAATGTTCCACGTACACTTGAGAATAAAGTGTATTCTGCTGCTTTTGGATGGAATGTCCTTTAAATATCAGCTAAGTCTACCTGGTCTAATGTGTCATTTAAAGCTTGTGTTTCCTTATTAATTTTCTGTCTGGATATCTATCCATTGATATAAGTGGAGTGTTAAAGTCCCCACTATTATTGTGTTACTGTCAATTTCCTCTGTTATGGCTGTTAGCATTTGCCTTATGTATAGAGGTGCTCCCATGTTGGGTGCATAAATATTTACTCTTGTTATATCTTCTTCTTGGATTGATCCCTTGATCATTATGTAGTGTCCTTCTTTGTCTCTTGTAATAGTCTTTATTATAAAGTCTATTTTGTCTGATATGAGTATTTCTACTGCAGCTTTCTTTTGATTTGCATTTGCATGGAATATCTTTTTCCATCCTCTCACTTTCAATCTGTATGTGTCCCTAGGTCTGAAGTGGGTCTCTTGTAGACAGCATATACATGGGTCTTATTTTTGTATGCGTTCAGCCAATCTGTGTCTTTTGGTGGGAGCATTTAATCCATTTACATTTAAGGTAATTATCAATATGTATGTTCCTATTACCATTTTCTTAATTTAGGGGGGTTTGTTTTTGTAGGTCTTTTTCTTCTCTTGTGTGTCCTGCCTAGAGAAGTTCATTTAGCATTTGTTGTAAAGCTGGTTTTGTGGGTTGAATTCTCTTAGCTTTGCTTTTCTGTAAAGCTTTTGATTTCTCCATCAAATCTGAATGAGATCCTTGCCAGGTAGAGTAATCTTGGTTGTAGATTTTTCCCTTTCATCACTTTAAATATATCCTGTCACTCCCTTCTGGCCTGCAGAGTTTCCGCTGAAAAATCAGCTGATAACCTTATGAGAATTCCCTTGTATGTTATTTGCTTTTCCCTTGCTGCTTTTAGTAATTTTTCTTTGTGTTTAATTTTTGTTAGTTTGATTAATATGTGTCTCAGCCTGTTTCTCCTTGGATTTATGCTGTATGGGACTGTCTGTGCTTCCTGGACTTGATTGACTATTTCCTTTCCCATGTTAGAGAAGTTTTTGACTATAATCTCTTCAAATATTTTCTCAGACACTTTCTCTTTCTCTACTTCTTCTGGGATCCCTATAATTTGAACGTTGGTGCATTTAATGTTGTCCCAGAGGTCTCTGAGACTGTCCTCATTTCTTTTCATTCTATTTTCTTTATTTTGCTCCATGGCAGTTATTTCCACCATCCAATCTTCCAGGTCACTTATCTGTTGTTCTTCCTCAGTAATTCTGCTATTGATTCCTTCGAGTTTATTTTAAATTTCAGTTATTGTGTTCTTCATCACTGTTTTTTTGTTCTTTAGTTCTTCTAGGTCCTTGTTAAACATTTCTGTTTAACAGAATTGGATCATCTTTACTATTATTACTCTGAATTCTTTTTCAGGTAGATTGCCTATTTCCTCTTCATTTATTTGGTCTTGTGGGTTTTTACCTTGCTCCTTCTTCTGCAACATATTTCTCAGTCTTCTCATTTTGTCTAACTTACTGTGTTTGAGGTCTTCTTTCCACAGGCTGCAGTGTCATAGTTCCTCTTGCTTCTGGTGTCTGCCCTTGGTGGGTGAGGTTGGTCCAGTGGCTTGTGTAGGCTTCCTGGTGGGAGGGACTGGTGCCTGTGTTCTGGTGGGTGGAGCTGGATCTTGTCCCTCTGATGAGCAGGGCCATGTCAGGTGGTGTGTTTTGGGGTGTCTGTGAGCTTAGCACAGCTTCAGGCAGCCTGTCTGCTGATAGGTGGGTTTGTGTTCCTGTCTTGCTTGTTTGCTGTGAGGCATCCAGCACTAGAGCCTGCAGGCAGTTGGGTGGAGCCATGTCTTGTATTCAAGATGGAGACCTCTGGGAGAGGTCTCATCAATTAACATTCCTTGGGGTCAGGAATTCTCTGGCAGTCCAGCATCCTGGACTCAGTGCTCCCTCCCCCAAGGCTCAGGCCTGACCCCCGGCTGGGGAACCAAGACCTCACAAGCCACACATCACGGCAATAAAGGGAAAAAAAGTGGGGGGGGGGAGAAAACAAAGGAAAACAAAAAGAGAAACAAAACCCAAGAGAAATAGCAAATACAGAAACAAATAGCAACAACAGCAATAAAACCAAAAAACAAACAAAACTCCAGACAAATGGTAAAAGCAAAACCAACCAAACAAAAATGAAAACAAACTCAGGCACACGCAAAAAGAAACAAAAACAAAACCAAAGAAAACAAAAACCAAGAGAACAACCAGACAAACAAAAGAACCCCATAATGAAATCAAACAATTAAAAACAAAACTAACAAAAACAGAAAACAAAAAACAGAACTAAAACAGAATGCAAACTGAAGAATAAAGCAAACAAAACAGACACACAAAAGCAATTAAAAGAAGGATAAAAAGAAAAAACAGAAAAAAGAGGAAAAAAGTTAAAAACAAAATAGAACAAAGAAGGGGGCTTCCCTGGTGGCGCAGTGGTTGAGAGTCCGCCTGCCGATGCAGGGGACACGGGTTCGTGCCCTGGTCCGGGAAGATCCCACATGCCGCGGAGCGGCGGGGCCCGTGAGCTATGGCCGCTGAGCCTGCGCGTCCGGAGCCTGTGCTCCGCAGCGGGAGGGGCCACAACAGTGAGAGGCCCGCGTACCGCAAAAAAAAAAAAAAAACAAACAAAAAAAAACTGTGAGAGCTTTAAAATAGAACAAAGAAAAGGAAAAAAACAGAATAATGAAAAAGCAAAGTAAAAATAAAATATATATTAACAAAATTAAAAAAAGAAAAAAACAGAGAAAAACCAAACAAACCTAAAAACCCCCAAAATACTAAATAAAAATAAAGAATAATAATTACAAAAAACAAAGCCAGCAACAGAACAAATCAAAACATAATAATAATAATATTAATAATAATATTTTCCTGGGGTCTCAGCTGTCATTGTCCTAGCCCCTGCTGTGAGCCACAGCCCACCTCCACCTCCCCAGTAGGTCCTCCAGTGCCTCTAGGTTGGTCTCTCGACCTGCTGTGGGCACTGTGAGGACATGTCAGACTCTGATCTGGCCCAACTCATGCGTGTGCTTGCCCCCAAAGTCCACAGCTGCCAGAGCTAGACCAGTTTCATCTGTGGGAACACTCATTGTCCATTCAGATCCATAGATGCAGGGTCTACGAAGCTTATCACAGGGCTTTAATATGTAGCTTGTGCAACTGATGGAAAGATTTTTGTTCCTGTTCCTTAGTCACCCTGCCCCTGGGGCTCAGCTGTGATTTTAGCCCCACTTCTGCATGTGGGCCACCCACAGAATTCTGCTCCCGAGGCTGCCCTGGAGCACTTGGGCCTGCCCCAGTGAGGGCAGGGCGTGGAGGTGGCATGGCTGCCTGGGTCGCTTGAGCCCCAGTGGCGACAGGTGCGCATGGAAGCGGCAGCCACAGGCACAAGAGATCTGGCCCTAGTGGGAGCATTTTCTAGTGCCCAGTGGCAGGTGTATGAGGGCCAGCCCTGGCAGGGCCCTTTCCTAGCACCTGGGGGGATGCGCAGGGGCTGGTGCATGGGGAGAGAGGCTGTAGTGGTGGCTCCATCCCCTGTATGTCACTCAACAGTGGTGCCTTGCTTCCATGGCAGTCTAGGTTTCCTCTACAGGCCTTCCCAGTTGCATATTTCCTCCCTCCCATCCCCATAGGCTGTCTCCTTGCAGCCAACAATAGTACTCCTCCTGGGTTCGTACTCCAATCCCCACGTTCCAGCTCCCAGCCCCCGTGCGCACCAGTGGACACACGTCCCAGTGTGGGGCATGCAGTGCTGTTGCATGGACTGTCTGTGTAGGTCTCACTCTGTGCTTTCTGCCACAGACTGGCTGTTCCACCCTCCTCTGACAGCCTCAGATGCTTCCCTTCTGTCCCAACAGATTTTTCTGTTGGTGAGGGGGCTTCCCCAGATGTGGGAACCTCTCTGCTGCTTCAGCTCCCCAGTTGGGGATCAGGTTCCATCCCATTTCCTCTCCTCTTCTTTCTCCCTTTCTTTCATCCTACCTGGTTATGCAGGCATCATTATTGTCCTTTCTGGTGTCCAAGGTCTTCTGCTAGTGTTCAGCCGGTGTTCTGTGAGAATTGTTGCATCTGTAGATGTATTCTTGATACATTTGTGGAGAGAGATTAAATCCAGGTCCTCCTACTCCTCCACCATCTTGAAAAGCCCCCTCTTCTCATGACTTTTAATTTGACTTAGGGTTTCTTTTTCCCTGGCAAAAATGAAACAAAATATGTTGGTTATATCATAAATAATATGGCTAGTAAGTTGATGCCAAACAATATTATATACAGTTATGTTTGACTCCATACAGATTGCTAAACTTTTTCATACTTCAGTTTATTTTGTGATGAAAGTGGTGACAAAAATATGTGCTCTACCTTTCTTGATGGGAGATGCTACAAACTTTTGTAAATGAAAAATGTTCCAATTGATGAAATGTGCTCTGTTATGTGAGCCTCCCTGTTATATGAGAGGCTGTTTTACTATGAAATAAAAATTAATATTAAACTAAAAGGTTGAAATTTAAAAATTCATGTTAAGAGCTTGGAACATTACCTGGTGCAAAGTAAGTGCTCAATGAGAGTTAGCTATTATTGTTACTGTTATTTTTGCTATTATTAGTTACAATTAAAATAAATCTAGAGTGGCTGCACTGTAACAGGATGGGCCTTTGGCCAGGCCCAGTATAAAAGTCCATTTTGTGGTAATATGGCAAATATCTAAAAGCCCAGATATTTTTATTTTTTCAAACATGAATTTTCACAGCTTTATAATTTGCCCAAAGAGTGTACGAAAAAAAATTCCAAACAAAATGAAAATTAGCTTTTCCTTGGTGCTTTATGTATATCAAGGACAATATTTTTTATCCTGTGTGGGTTTTTATTATGAATAGTTTTAGCTGACTGCAGAGTGTTGTGCTCTGTGTTTTAGCTTATATGGTGCATGGTACGATTTCTCAGGCATTGTGAGGGATATAAAAAAAGAGGACTTTTAACTGTCATTCAGAATTTGTAATAAGAAGAGCACAAACATAGACATACATAATGTAAGGCAGAATGTCATAGGTTTTGTAAGAGATTTGAAGAGCTACAAGAATGCTGAGGGAAAAGCTGAAATCTGTTTGAAGAGATTTGGCACGACCTCCAAATATAGTTTAAATGGTTTACCATCAATTGGAATAAAATATTCCTAATGTTGCTCAATAAATTCTTTTTCCATATTGTTTTACCTTTACACATTTTGGTAAAGGAAGCATTAGAATGTGACACAGTTGTGAAATGGGTGTTTGTTATATCATAGCTAATATAGTTAGAAAAAAGTTAATCTTGGTATCATTTTAGGACTTAAGGGAGAACGTGGGGAGCAAGGAACAAATGGAGTTCCAGGATACCCAGGAAAACCTGGAGAACCAGGTAGTGTATAAAGTATACCTACTGTGTGTAGTCACGTGTGCAGTATGGCCCTTAATTTTCTTCCTGTTTGTATTTAAAGTTATCAGGGAGGTAACATGGAAATATCAATTACTAATAATCTTCTAATAATTTAGTGTACTGATTGGATGGAGTGTTATCAGCACTAGTCTAGGAGTCTGGAAGTGGTAAAAGTATCTGAACTCTGCACCTCTTTCTCTCTGTCCTTGGGAAGAAGATCTCTAAATCTTTCTGGGTTGCAGTTTTTTTGCCTGTAAGATTTTGGGTTTGGATGGACAATATGGAGATTTAGGAGAATAGCTGGGTTGGGCCAAAATGCAAAGTGTAATGGAACACAATGGGCAACTATAGTTCTAATACTCTTCATCATCTTAAAAGTCAAACAAACAAACAAACAGACAAACTAGATATATAAGGTCTAAATATAAGCTGTTGCTTCTCAGTAGCATTAACTCTTTCCTTTATGAGGGAGTAGCTTGATTTGAATGGCTCAGTGTAAGAGTCTCCTCTGCATGGCCATTGCTCAGGCAAGAAGCGGGTTTCCAGCTCCATTTAAGAGGTTTTGTTTCATTTTGTGAGCTCTCTGATAATAGCATACTGGTTATACCGTATGTGAGCCTTAACCATTACTTTAATTTTTCCATTTCAGGTGGACTTGGTCCTAAGGGAGATAGAGGAAACATTGGCCTGGCAGGAGTGAAAGGACAAAAAGGCTCGAAGGGGGACACGTGTGCCAATGGTACCAAAGGAGAGAAAGGAGATAAAGGAGACCGAGGGGCTGTGGGTGCACCAGGCTTGAATAGAGAGCCTGGGGCCAAGGGAGACAAGGGGGAGATGGGGGATAAGGGCTACTGTGGAGATTCTGGGGAGAGGGGGGGAAAAGGAGAAAAAGGCAAGGAGGGCATGAAAGGAGAAAAAGGTAGCAAAGGAGATATTGGAACGGAGGGGAAAAGTGGTTCAGACGGGCTGCCTGGGCCCCAAGGTGATCCAGGAGTTAAAGGAGAAAAGGGAGAGTTGGGTCCTCCTGGTCTTGTGGGACCTGCAGGGCCAAAGGGTGAGCTTGGGAGCAAAGGGGTCCGAGGGTCTATTGGGAAGAAGGGCTCTCGGGGCCTCAAGGGCTCCAAGGGGGAGGTGGCCAGAGTCCCACGGTCAGCTTTCAGTGCTGCTTTATCCAAGCCTTTCCCTCCTCCAAATGCCCCTATCAAGTTTGACAAGCTTCTCTATAACGACCAAGGGAACTACAGCCCTGTCACTGGGAAATTTAATTGTAGTATTCCTGGGGCATATGTTTTTTCCTACCACGTCACCGTGAGGGGCCGACCTGCTCAGATCAGCCTGGTGGCCTGGAATAGGAAGCAGTTCAAGTCCAGAGAAACACTCTATGGTCATGAAATAGACCAGGCCTCTCTCCTCATCATCTTGAAATTAAAAGCAGGGGACCAAGTCTGGCTGGAAGTTTCAAAAGATTGGAATGGGGTGTATGTCAGCGCTGAGGATGATAGCATTTTTACTGGGTTCCTTTTGTACCCAGAGGAAAACCCTGGAATTTCACCATAAACTTGTATCTTCGACACTGTAGTTTGTGTTTAGTGGAATAAGTCAGGTAACATTGGGTAGTGCTATTGAAAAAAATAACCTTCATTTTTTTCATGATTATAAAAATAATACAGAAAAATTAAGAAAAAATTATATCACCTAGAGTCAATAATTCCTATTTTAAAACATCACCTTTAAAAAATATTTATATGTATTTGAGAGCATGTGTCTATAGCTTTTTTCATTTAGCATTATAATGGCATTTCTCAAGCCCTTTAAATAATATTTGTATACAAAAATATGAATGAAATTTGTAATAAATATATTCTTACTAAATATTTTCTATGTCTCATAAAAATGTGTGTAACTCTTTTCAGTGTGAATGTGAGGCTAACAGCTGACATATGATGGGTAGGTATTTCTCAAAAGTTTCTAATTCTGTTGGGAGGATTGCCTTCCAACAAAATAGAACTATTCCCATGTTAGTTTAATTCACGGAGAATGCACAGAAAGAATAGTAAAGACTAGCTAAAGTATTTTTAAGATTAATCAGTGTGTAAGGGTTTTTGCTCATAAAAAGCCTGTATTATATGGACTTGTGTGTTGGGTAAAAGGTAAAAAGAAAGTTGATATAGATATTGCTTCATCATAGCAAAGATCCAGGGATTCATCTAATTATTGTGCTTAGAAGAACTGAATGTCCCCCAAAGATTTCAGAGTAAAATTAAATCATTATTGATCTAAAATTTCAGCCCTTTCTTCATGGAAGAACACTTAATTTGGATAAATTCTTTGGCTTCATTATCATCATCTCTAAAATAATTAATTCTAATTATTCAGTGATAACATTGCTGGAACAGGTGGGTATTTGGGAATTCACTTGCAATGTGAATATTTAAAGCTGTGAATATATAATAACCCAACAGCCTCATTTTTTAAGAAGTGAATTCGTTGACTCTGAACTGAATTTGGTTTAATGAAGGCATATAGTTATGCAGATTTGCAAATCTTGGTGAGTCAAATCAGGGAGTGAGTGATGGGAAACTTTCTGGCCTTGCTCTGCCAGATAAACAAATTCTGAAAAACATAATTTATTTTTGATCTTCATATATATGTATATATATATATATATTAGAGTATTGCTTCTCAAACTGTGTTCAGAGGAAAACCATTCTGGAAGTTGTTATTACGAGCTACTGCAAAGAGTGGGTTCTGTGTCAAACAAATGTTGGAAATGCTATATTCTATCTCTCTTTTAAAGATTCATAGAGCATGTTAGTGTAGTCCCTGATATTCCCACAGAAAAGAAATTTGTTTAATTTTGTTTTATATAATATTTATTTTGAGTATAGAACTCATCAAGCAGCATCCCACGGAACAGCGTTCTGTAAGATGCCAATTTTGGAAATGTTGCATTAGTTTCTCATCCAAAGATTACCCAGCAGGCTGGGATAAAGTTTACTCTTGACATTTTGCCCTTGCTTCAGCAATTCTTCTCTATTTAGATTGCAATATTGATTTAATTGTGGCTTTGCTTGTATTTGTCACAGGGAGAGTAAGAATTCACAAATGATTAAGATAGTGATATTTGCACTTAGACTTTTCTTTTCCAGTTTGAGGACGGGATAGTGAAGAGATTCCAGGAACTTATAGAGTTTTGTCTCTCTGTATTTTCTTATAGATATATTTCTTTCTTTATGCCTTCTCCATCTTTGGGTCGGAGGGATTTGGGAGGCTGAGATCAACTAACCTAGGAGGATGGAAGAGAAACCACATCAAAGGATGTGATGTAAAAGGCAGCTGGGCAGAGGGCCAGTAAGAGAGGAACAATTCACATGGAGGATTTATGATATCCAGCGGTGTCTTACATGTGTGTTTGTGCTAAACATTTTATAGGAAGTCTGAAGTTAAGAGTTTAGGGTTAGGATCCAGTGTTGGTGGTTAGTTATGAATTTTTCCCAGGGCATCCCAACTAAGGAAGTTCTTAGCCTTTGGGATGGCTTTGGGAGGTGACTTCTGGGTTCTGTATGCCACTCTCTGCTACAAGGGTGAAGTGGCACAACAATGTCCCTTCTTTCAACTATACCATGTCTTCCATCTCGTTGAAAGCCCAAAAACAAAGAGTGGATCTCTTGCATCCCAAGGATTTGAATGCAACCCATATCCTGCTCCTACCCTAATGACTGTTGCATATCCTGACCTCTTCCCTGAATGCCTGCCCAGAGTATTAAACTGCTGAGAGGACTTCCCTGGTGGTGCAGTGGTTAAAAATCCACCTGCCAAAACAGGGGACACGGGTTTGATGCCTGGTCTGGGAAGATCCCACGTGCCACGGAGCAACTAAACTCGTGCGCCACAACTACTAAGCCTGCTCTCTAGAGCCTGTGAGCCACAACTACTGAGCCCGTGTGCCACAACTACTGAAGCCCGCGCACCTAGAGCCCGTGCTCTGAAACAAGAGAAGCTACTGCAAGAGAAGTCCACGCACCGCAACGAAGAGTAGCCCCCGCTTGCTGCAACTAGAGAAAACCTGTGCACAGCAACGAAGACCCAATGCAGCCAAAAGTAAATAAATAAATAAATAAATAAATAAATTTATTAAAAAAAAAAACTGCTGAGAGTTAAAATACATCTCAGGCTTAACATGACAAAACAAGCTTCTGAAAGTCTCCCCAAGCTGCTCCTCCTACATCCTGCCCTAGCTCACATAATGGCAACTTTTTATGGAGTTGCTCAGGCTGAAAACCTTGTGTCATTTGATTTTTCCCTTTCACACTTAAATCCAGTCTGTCAGGAATCCTTCTGGTGCTTCTTTCAGAAAGTATTCAGAATTTGATGACTTCTCACATCTCCATTGCCATCACCCTGATGAGACCACCGTCATTTATTGCCAGGATTTTTTTATTGCAGTAACCTCCAAATTGGATTTCCCTAAGATACAAGGGGCCAAAATACAAATGGGACCCAACATAATAAATATCTAAATATTTGAACTTTATGAATCAATCTAACAAAGTTATTTAAAATATGTTCTATCCTCCTACTTTAATGTATACTCATGTTGAAAAAGTAAGAAACGATTAATGATTTTTATATGACCAACAGTAAGCAAAACATAACAGATGACTGAATTACTATTGTGTGTGTCTGGGTGTTCTCTTAATGGGTAGGTGACATTTGGATGAGTACAGAAAGAGTTTAACTTATGAATTACTATATGTCTATCCTGTAGCTGTTATTTTTAAAACTTAATTTCAGTAAAATATATGCCACATAATCAAGATTTCCATGTAATTGATGTTCTATTGATAGTTTTATCAAATTAGACCACTCGGGCTTCCCTGGTGGCGCAGTGGTTGAGAATCCGCCTGCCGATGCAGGGGACACGGGTTCGTGCCCCGGTCCGGGAAGATCCCACGTGCCGCGGAGCGGCTGGGCCCGTGAGCCATGGCCGCTGAGCCTGCGCGTCCGGAGCCTGTGCTCCACAACGGGAGGGGCCACAACAGTGAGAGGCCCGCATACTGAAAAAAAAAAAAAAAATTAGACCACTCTTGTTGAGTCCTTGTATTTTAAAAATTAATTAAACATATTAATTTTAATTCAGTTTGGAGAAACTTTTGCTCATCTGAGCTAGCAATAAGAACCACAACTTCTACATATCATGTTCAAGTATTGTAATTGGGGTTGCAGGTGATACATTACCACTATTGTAAACAATATTTCAAAATATTTGAATTTCATCCTATAAACTATGATCACTTATATTGCCATTTTCATCATCTCTTGAAACAATATTCTAGAATTTAGCTCCAGCATGAATTTTGTTTGGACCTGCATAAATAAAAATGTAGAGAGATATGAATTGTTTAATATTTCTAGCCATTAAGTATGCAACCATTGCAAACCCTGGGCCATTCGTGAATATCTCAAGAATGCTGAATTGGAACACAAAGAGAAGCAAGGAAATGGTCTCTCAGCACAACTGAGACATAATATGTTGTTATCTATGGCACTTATGCTCTCCAAGAGGAAGTTAGTAAGTGAAGTCGTACTTCTCTTAATTAGGCACATCCATTTCTCAAATCCTCCCCACATTCCTAAGCAGCATCCAGCTCCCAAGTTTGCAGCCTTGATGGCATTTGGAGGCAGTCACCTTTTGTTTGATGCACATGTGGCAAGAGTTGTGGAGAAGAGTCTAAAAGGGTCTAAAATGTGGTAGTCATGGGAATACATATTTAAGACTGCAAGCTGTGCTGTGCCAGAATTGAGCCTGATTGCTAAGAAGGATGCCCTGGGTACTATCATAAATGTACATGTTCTGTGTTTGTTTTATGCAGGATGCCATAAAACATGGGGCCCAGGGCAGGGGCCCCTCTTGCTTGGGTCTAAAGGCAGTATCTCCTATTTCTGTCTCCAACTCCTTTAATCAAAGCAATCCTGTTAAAAAGGAAGTTAGATCATCTTACTCCTCTGCTCAAAGCCTCTTGAAGCTCCTATCTCATCGGGAGTAGAAGCTGAATCCTTACTATGACCAGAAAGGCCCCCGTGCGATCTGGCCCCTGCTTTCCCTCTGACTCTGCCATCTCCTCCATGCTCACTCTGGGCATTGCCCTCAATGCTATTTCTCAAATTCACTCACATATTTCCACTTAGGGCTAGGGCTTTGCACGTGCCATTCTACCTAAATGGCTCTTATCCCAGGTAACTGCATGACTGTCCCCTTCCTCTCTCTCGAGCCTTTATTCAAATATCACCTTTTCAGTAAGGTCTTTGACTACTTGATTTTAAATTGCATTCCCATACCCTGCCTCTCATCCTGGCTTTTTTCTCCACAGCACTCACCACATCTAATACATATTTCCCTTACTGATCTTTATTTTCTGTCTTCCCACTAGGAAGTAAGTTCCAGGACTCCAAGGATTTTTATCTGTTTATTGCCCTTTCCCCAGCACCAGCACATTAACCATGTGTTCAGTGAATGAAGATTGATGGGGTCCAAACTGCTGTGGTGGTTGTAAATCTCTTCACAAGGTGATGCTCACAGGTTATCTTGCTTTTGGTTTCCATCTTAATGTAACACAACAATGACAAACTACTAGTCTGTTGCAAAGTAACTAAAACTGTGACTTAGATTTCATAATTAAGAAACTGGCTTCATGAAATGCCATGTTTTAAGTTTCATTGTGTTTCAAAGAGCTACAGATTTTTTTTTTTCCTGTGGGGACAGGGGACTACTGGGCGGTTCCATGGGGTTGCAGTGAGGAGCTTACAAGTATGGAAGGGGAACGTGTCTCCTGTTGCTGGCGATGATGCTCCTTTTGAGTGGGCGTCTAATCCATTTTTATCTCTTAGCCCAGCCCCAAATGGGTCATCCTGAGTCCTGGGAATTACTATATTCTATATCTGTGAAGCCACTTTCGAAAAGATTTTAAAATGAGGCAAGAAGACTGTAAGACTTTAAGATTTAAGGACGCTGTAAAACTTGGAAGAAGGGCTTAGGGAGAAGGAAAAATTGAGAGCAATGCAGTTACCAGTGACAAAGATGGGGGTGGGGCAGGCAGGAGAGAGAGAATTATGGAGTCATAGAAACTGCTATTTCCTAGGTCCCAACAATGTGCCAGGCACTGAGCTTTATGTGTCTAAAGTGCCTTAAGTGATAGATCACGTGAGGAGACTGAGGCATGTGGTTATTAGGCAATGTGCCAAAGGACACCCTTCTGGTAGGTGGGGGAGCCAGGAACCCACACTCTTTTTTAAAAATTTTATTGAAGTAGAGTTGATTTACAATGTTGTGTTAATTTCTGCTGCACAGAAAAGTGATTCACTTACACATATACATATTCTTTTCCATTAGGGTTTATCACAGGATACTGAATATAGTTTCCAGTGCTATACAGTAGGACCTTGTTGTTTATCCATGCTATACATAACAGTCTGCATCTGCTAATGCCAAACTCCCACTCCCTCCCTCCCCCACCCCCTCCCCCTTGGCAACCACAAATCTGTTCTCTATGTCTGTGTGTCTGTTTCTGTTTTGTAGATATCATGAACCCGCCCTCTTAACCAATGGAGCAAAGCAGTGTTTACTAAAAAGCTTGGCTGGTAAGACCTGGTATTGATATAATGGGAAAAAGAATGGTAGTAACTCAGTTTCTCAAGGCTATCATCCCAAGTGGGAAAGGGAATGAGAAGGGGACAAGCATTCACTGATATTTCAGCAGGGGATACAAGAATGGGTTTCATGCAAAACTGCAGTTGGAACCGCTGGGGTTTATTGATAATGGAGTGTGTAGTTGGGCGCTCTGATCAGCCTAGTGAATAATCCATGTGAGTTTGGTGGGAAAATTTAGTAGGAGTGCTTGATTGTTCTAGGAACTAGAATTAAAGCATATCTATTGTTGCTTGAAGTATAAGAATTACCTTGTGTCTAATAGAGATGACATGAGAGATTTGCATGTTAGGGTTCCTTGCCACTAAGGTAGGAAATGCATGGAAGGCATCTCTCTTGTCCTGAGCTTGTGGAGGGCGCTGAGGAGACAGAAGCTTCCTTCTTTTACTCTCTGTGTAGTCATTCATTGCCTTAAGGTTACTGTGTGCCAGACACTGTTCTTGGTACTGAGGATAAATCAGTGAGCACAACAGGGGAAAACATCCTCTGTCTTCATAGCACTTATGAAGAGAAAGAATTAAAAATATATACGCCATCAACTTTATATTATGTCAGAAGATGATATATGGTATGGAGAGGAATACGGCAGGAAGAAGATTTGGGAGTATCAGAGTAGGGTTGGGGGGTGGTGAGAGAGATTTAAAATAGTGTTCAGAAAACGCTTCATTGAGGGCTTCCCTGGTGGCGCAGTGGTTGAGAGTCCGCCTGCCGATGCAGGGCACACGGGTTCGTGCCCCGGTCCGGGAAGATCCCACATGCCGCGGAGCGGCTGGGCCCGTGAGCCATGGCCGCTGAGCCTGCGCGTCCGGAGCCTGTGCTCCGCAAAGGGAGAGGCCGCAACAGTGAGAGGCCCGCGTACTGCAAAAAAACAAAAAAAAACAAAAGAAAACCCTTCATTGAGATGTAATATTTGAGCTACGATATGAAGAAGCCAAAAGAGCGAATCATGTGGACATGAGAGCAAATAGAGGGAACACAAGGGCAAAACCCCTCAGGTAGGCGCTTGCTTGGCAAGAAGACCAGTGGGACTGCAGGAAGCGGGGGGGTGAGGTCAGAGAGGCCATGGGGTCACAGGTTATGTAGGACTTTGAGGCTAGAGTAAAGACTTAGGCTTTACTTTAAGTTCGGTACATGTGGAGTTGCGCCCCCCAGACCTCCTTCAAGGAAAGTCTAGACGCCCTCCTGAGGGACTGTGCTCCTTCAAGGTCTGCCTTGGCTGCAGAGCTGCCTCTTTTGAGGCTGCCCTTCGTGGGGCAGCCCCAGACTGATAACCGAGCAAGGTGGGTGAACAAAGGCCCAGCTGCCTCAGCCCTTGGTGGTTACCTGGATGACCCATACGTGCTCCAGACTCTCTGCTGCCTGACTGAGGCTTTGCTGGGCCTTCCTTACAGTTGGGCTCTTCCCTGCTCAGTTCTGCCTCCTTTCCCTTCCCTTCACAGGGGTTGATAAACATCTTGTGCCTCAGATTCTCTCTGAACATTTGCTTCTGGAGACCCACCTGGTGACCATGAGATGGAAAATGTGAGAGACAGTGCTAGAGGTACAGTTTTGTGGACCATTTGTTCATTGTGCACTCACACATGTGCACCCCCCCCCCCACATACCCACACCCACATCTACACATACCCCTCTCCTTTGTTCTGAGCCAGGGCTGAAAGAATGGATTAGGTAATTAAGTAATGTTGTCAGAACACTACTGGAAGCATTGGGCCTGGCATTTATGTCCAAAGACCCCCTATTGTCTGACTGTAGTGATTGATTAAGTGCATGGACTCAGGAATGGGATGCACTGGGTTAGAGTTTCATTTACTAGCCATGTGACCTTGGGCAAGATGCTTAGTCTACCTGTGCCTCCGTTTCCTCATCCATAAAATGAGATTCTGGTGTTAGAAATGAGTTCATATTTGCAAAACTCTAAGAACTGTGTCTGGCACATAGTGAATGCTAGACAGATGTTTGTCAGATAAGAAAGCCAGTTCTATTCAAGTCAAATGTGAGAGGGTGCATTTTGCATATGGTTCAGATTCCTTTTTGGGGTCAGGTATGTTTCAGTTTTTCAACTGAGTAGAGGGGGAAGAGGACTGATTTGGGTTCAGGGTAGTAACAGAGGTGACAGCGTTGGTGGAATTGGAGCTATACATTTAATCAAGGTCTTTCCATAGAATATGTGAGTTATTAAAAAAATTCAAAAAATATGTTCTATAAAGGATATATAAAAATAAAGTGTTACTCCTTTGAAATGAGACTGAGGTTCACCCTTTCCTCAAAATTACTATTGATAGAGTTAGCATATCAAAGTGCATGAATCCACCTTCATATTGAGGCACTGAGGACCACTGTCCTGGATTGCCATGCTGACCATGAGCTTCCTATACACCTGAACAAGGCACTGAAGGAAGGCCCAACTAAAGGTGGATGTTTTGCTGATCTGAAAGGTAATGACAGTGACAAATGAGACCTCCCAGTGGACCATAGCGAGGGTTAGCAGCTGGAAATTGCATCGGCTCAGTGATTAAGGCAACATCAGCAGTCAGAAGACAGCAGGGCAGGTGGCCTTGGTCTTGCTGCTGCTTCATCTGATCTGTCACACAGGGTGATGAGTCTGAGATGTGTCTGCCAGGCCCACAAACATGATCTTCCCCTGTCCCTTTTTTCCTGAGGATAAATGAGCAAGAAGAAATTTGGAACGTCCAGATTATTCAATGTCAGAGCCAAAGCAGCACGCCCACTCTCCTTGGATGTTGAAAGCAAGTTAAAATTGCCTCTGGCAAAAGGTTTTGTGAAGGTTTTACTCATTCATTTTAATTCAAGAAAAATTAATAAGCACCTACTATGTACCAGGCACTGGGCTTGATGCCAGGGATACAAAGAAGAATGAGATAATTTCTTGTCTTCAAGGAAGTCACAGTAGAATGGAAGAGGTGACTAAGTAAAGACAAGGGTTGTTCCATATTTTTGTCTCAGGGATGACCAAGAACCTAAACACCATAGCTATTATAAGAGAACTGGAGAAAACACTTAATCCAGCAAGTTGGTTGATTGATGTTCTTATTTAACTACCCCATGGAGTACTAGATAAGCAGTTTATTTCAAAAAGTTCAGTCTCAGTAGGAAAAAAATGTTAAACAAAAATCCAAGAATGACATTTTCACATTTGGGTATTAGCATCTGGGACCCTAAGTTTTGTTTCTAAGATCCTGGACTGACAAGCAGGAGAGGGCTAAAGACTCTGTGGGGAAATCAAAAGTGGACCTGGCAAAGTCCAGAACCAAAGGAGGCAGAAGCTTTCACCAGGCCTGGAAAGGATCTCTATAGTCACCTTACCAACTCCTCATGAGGGAAGAGAGTCCAAAGCCTGGATTCTGTAACTCAAGATGTGTGACCCAAGGACCCAAATATTGCAGCATTCACATTGCAACCAAAGGCTTCTGATTTGAAAAAGAAAAAAAAATTATTGGTATATTATATACCTTCAGAAAAGTGCAGCTGTGCTGAATGTATAGCTCGGTGGCTTTAAACAGATGGTGATACCCATGAAATCACCACCATGTCATGATATGGAAAATTTCCAGTACTTGGAAGCCTTCCTTGTGCTCACTTCTAGTCAAATCACCCCATCCCACAAACATGACCATGACTCTAATGTCTATTACCATAGATTCATTTTGCATGTTATTGAACTTCATATAAATGGAATCATGCAGTTTAGAGTTTTTCATATCTGTCTTCTTTTCTCAACATCTGTCTGGAATATCATCTGTTGCGTGTATCAGTAGTACTTAAAATGTTGAATATCTTTTCATATACTGATTGACCCTTGAATATTCTCTTTTGTGAAGTGTCTGTTCAATTTTTTGGCCAAATTTTAGTGGGTTGTCTTTTTCATTTTGATTTATAGGAGTTCTTTAGACTGTCTGCATGCAAGCCTCTTGAGTTTTAATCTACTTCTCTTTTTCTACAAGTGGGTCAGTCTGTTTCCTGAGCCCCCTCCTCCTTTTCATTCATTCCTCTTAGAGTTCCAGAACTCTCACATGTAAGCTCCCCTAGTGGTTCTCTATTTTTGTGGGACTAAAATTCTCCCCAAAGTGAATTAATGCTTAGATATAAGTGACTGAAAATTCTTTGTTACTTTAACCCCTCGATATTTATCTTTTGAAAGGAAATGAAACAAATCAACAGAATACTGACGGTGGAATTTCAGAAACTGGGAAGCTGATGGAGAATTTTTTGAGGGAAATTGGGGGGCAAGAATGACCAACAAGAGGTACTTTTTATATCTCTGAAATCCAACATTGCTGTCATTTCTTAAACTTTTCTTTGAATGTGGGCCAATTAAATGTTGGACAAAGGAAAAAGACACTTATTCATCAACAAATGATTGCTTCATTAAAAAAAAAGAAAGGATTAAGGAATAGAGGGCTAAACCTGGATCACTGGTTTCAGGACTATTTTCAAAGATTGGGCATCAGAGGTTAACACCAACCTGGGAACCTTATGGTGTGATGTTCTAGGGAGGCTTGTTGTCCTAGAAACCAGGCTTCATGTTGCAATAATGACTTGTTAGGAGATAACAAAGCATGCTTATTAAATTAATGAGCAGTGTTACATTGGGAAGTGGAGTCTAACACCTTATAGGCAAGAAAATGATTTAAAATAATTTGAAAGTGAAAGCAAAACTCGGAAAAATATAAGAAATATCATTGAAGGCAATTTTAGTGATGACAAAGAGGGCCAAAAATAGTGAAAAAAATTAAAATAGAGGTGTGTGTGTGTGTGCCTAACCAGACCCAAAGCAGACTGTGGTCATCCTCAAGCTGAGAGTGTGCTAGAAAAGAAAACAGGGTTTGGAGATGACCAACCTAAGCAATTTAATTATTTAATTAAATAAATATTATTTAATCTCTCACTATAAAACCAGTTCTCAGTTATGGGAGCTAAAAAAAAACCCCACAGGCACAGATTTGAGAATCTTAGTCTGTTTCTGCCATAAATATTTTACTCCTCAAATATTTATTGGTCATTAACAGTTGGGTACTGTGATAGATAGTTATCATACAGTTTTGTCAATTCCTTAATTAAAGTATTTATTAACTATAATAGGAGACCAGAAGAGAGGTTAAAAGCAGTCTGTGAGGATTAGGGGAGCTTTTGCATTAATTTATTTCTCCATTCAAGAAGTATTCATTGAGGGCTTCCCTGGTGGCGCAGTGGTTGCGCGTCCGCCTGCCGATGCAGGGGAACCGGGTTCGTGCCCCTGTCTGGGAGGCCCCTGTCTGGGAGGATCCCGCGTGCCGCGGGGCGACTGGGCCCGTGAGCCATGGCCGCTGAGCCTGCGCGTCCGGAGCCTGTGCTCCGCAATGGGAGAGGCCACAACAGTGAGAGGCCCGCCTACCGCAAAAAAAAAAAAAGTATTCATTGAGCATCTACCTCATACCAGGCATCAAGATAGATGCTGAAGATACAGATTTGAATAAGAAAGATGAGTCTTTGTTTTCATGGAGCTGGCAGTTTAGTGGGAAAGACAGAGGAGATGACTTTAAACTGTGTCTTGAAGAATTTTTTTGGTGAAAAGGGAGGAAGGCCATTCCTGTAAGGGGCTCCTGTAGATAGAATTACAGTTTGGAAAGAGATTGGTGAATTTGCAGAACTGCAAATAGGGTGATGTGGGCTGACGTCATGTGGAATGCCTGTGATGAGAATCCAGTGAAGTAGATGCTTCTAGTAATGTTGCAGTTAAATCTACCAGAGTCTGGGATAGCTAGCTGCATCTAGCTGTCTCTCTGTTTATCATCCTATCTATGTAAGGCCTACTCTATGGATGGCACTAATAAACACTGGGGGAATTCATACAGCGATGAATATGACAGGGTCCCTATCTTATCCTTAAAAGTTCTTATAATAGAATGTAGGAATGTCATATCCCAATGACATGAAGGTGAGAGTAGTTGCCAGGTAGATGAAAATGGAAGGAGCTAGATTCAGGGTTTGACTTGGCTCCATTCTATCCTAATCAAGATAGAATTTTAAACTCTTTCATAGGGATTTCCCATCCTTTACTCTCAAGTGTTCAAAGACTTGTGTAGCAGTTTTGGGTTATTTGTCTCTACTGAGAGGTGGCAGAGCAGACAAAAAATAAGCCTATTAAAGTGAGAAGAAGAAAATGCCCCTTTGGTTTTCCAGTTGACTATGTTCTGGTCAAATAACTTTTAAGTATCTGATTCAAAGGGGTTAATTTAGGGTTACATTTATTATATATCCTCTTAAATGCCCTTCAGAAGCATTGGGTATATATTAGTGAGCTTTTTCTGCAGTAACAAACAACTGCCAAATTTCAAAGGTTTATAATATTTATTTCTCACTCGTGTGTTTACAGGTTGGTTGTAGTTTTGTTCAGCTCTGCTTGGCTGCTCTGGACTGGGCTCCAGGCTGTGGACTGGGTTCAAGTCTGTTTCATATATTCTTTCATTCTGGGACCTAAGTGGAATAAGTGGCCATTATGTAGGGAAAGTTTTCTTCATGGTGGAGGGCTGGAGCTCAATGAATCATAGAAACTTGTACTAAAAGTTTCTGCTTGGACATAAGTCATATTCACTCAAATTCAATTTGCAAAGAAAGTCTTCTGACCAAACCTATAACTGGGCTGAGAAGTATACTCTTCCCACAGAGCAAGGGTGGGAGTAGGTAGCGTGAATGTTTGCTGATAAATACAAGCTACCATGATGGAAGTATATATGTATTTATGTACTTTTTAAAATAAAATAACTTCTACAGATAAACTGAAATTGCTTTCAGAAGTGTTGTGATCAGAAGTTATTAGAAAATACTACAGTGCAAAGGAAATGTTCTAAGATTTTCTTTCATGCTATATTAGATGAGTTAATATTAGAAGAATATGCATTGTCATGATCTGAAATACTTGACTTGGGGTAAGATTGCTATGGGGGAAAAATTAAAATTTAGACTGTAATAATTTGGAGGTATCCATGTGTGAGAAATATCTGAGCAGTTATTCATTAATTTAGAACTGATGTAATAATACTAATCATCCAGCCAGGATTAGAGTGAACCATAGGTCTTTAAACATAGGAGCACATTTTTTATGGGGGTGGTTGGGATGGACTGAGGGATTTGGTGAATATTTTACAGTGTAGATTAAGCTACATATAACTGAAATGTTACTGATACAGTCTTTATGTTTTGTTTGCCTTACAACTGATTTCCCCTGCAAAACCAGATGGTATATTGTATGATTTCTGTTTTAACGAGTGACAGAAATAGTCATTTTCCTGGTGTGTGACAAAAGCATTAAGTTAGTCCTTGTAATGGGACTGTAAATATGGCTCTGGCTGAGGTATGAACTTATGAGTTAAACTCGGTTATAGAATTAGGGATTAAAACTTAGAATAGCTTAACTGCAGTGTATGCTGTGTGTATATTTAAGTGATTGCAGGGCATTACATAGCATGATGAAAACATTGCATTTTCATTCCTTCTTGTACTTTTATGCTTTATGCTGATATTAGGTGTTGTTCTTAATGTGCAATGATGATGATTTTAGATTATTATTCACAATTCTGCAGCTTCACTGGACACTACTTACAACTAAGCCACTGAGCAATTTTAATTGACTTAGAGATTACAATGACCCTCTCTAATTAAGATGTATCACTGTGTACCTACAATTCAGCACAAGGCAGCCCATCCTGTCAGGGGCATCAAATTAGTTCTGTTTTCAAATACAGATGATGTACAACATTCCTGTAGAAAACTAAGAATTTACTGAGAGGATAAAGTAAAAAGCAGTAGAGAAGTTTGTTCTTATATCTAAAGAGAAATTAAAGCCCTCATTAATTATTAGAGGTCACTGGGATCCAGCTGTTTCTCTCCTTCCCTCCTCTTGTTTGTCTTTTGGCCATTGTAGTAGTTAGATTCCTTTCAGCTGTAATTAATGGGAAACCTAATTCAACCAATAAAGAAATTTATTATCTCACCTAACAGGTGGTTAACAGGTAGCATGGACCTCAGTCATGAGGAAATCAGAATGCTTGCTCTGTTTCTCTGTTGTTCTCTTGGCTCTTCCCTCTTCTCTGCATTGTCTTTTGTCTCAGCCTGGCTTCTCCCATTGTGTTAACATGCTTGCCAGCAACATTCAAGGAAGCATGCTTCCTTGGTCATGTCCAAAAGAAAATATCTCTTCTTGAATATATCGGACACCTTAGTTATAACCCAATATCTATTCTTCCTTGTGATGGCTAATTTTATGTGTCAACTTGACAAGGCTAAGTGATGCCCAGATATCTGGTAAAATGTGTCTTCTAGAAACACACATTAGAAGAGATTAGCATTTGAAACAGTAGACTGAGCAAAGCAAATAATCCTCACCCATGCAGGTGGGCATCATTCCATCTGCTGAGGGCCTGAATAGAACAAAAAGGAGGAGGGAGGGTGAATTTGCTCTCTGTGTTGAGCTGAGAGCCCTCAGACATCAGTGTTCCTGGTTCTTGGGCTTTAAAACTTGGACCAGGACTTACAAAGTTGGGCCACCCCCCACCTTGGGCTTTGGGACTCCTAATGGGACTTACACCATTGACTCCCCTGGTTCTGAAGCCTTTGGTCTTGGACTGAATTAAGCCATTGGCTTTCCTGTTCTCCAGCTTGTGGGACTTCGTGGCTTCCATAATCACGTGAGTCAATTCCTATAATAACATTTCTCTTCCAATCTCTCTCTCTCCTTCTCTCTCTCTCTCTCTCTGTGTGTGTGTGTGTGTGTGTGTGTATACACACACACACATACATGATGGAATGAGGGTTTGTTGGTGGGCTTAGTCCTTGAGATGGTCTGTTATGGAAAAAGGCAGAGCAGTAAGGTAGTCACTGGGACATCTGACAGTTTTGTGGAGGAGAGCTACCTTACCAGCTTGAATTTTACATTAAAGAATAATAAACTATCGGTTTTACTTCAAGTTTTTGTGAGTTAGGTTTAAGTTTTCTGAAAAAAGTTCACTCTCCAGGTTTTGTGAATCACTTTAGATCACCTGCTCATCCTTGGGCCAGAAATTGTCTCCAAGGGAATCTATGGTGTGTTTTAATTGGCTCAAACCTAGGTTGCTGAACCAAACACTGGCAAGAGGGATGGGATTACAATGATTGGTTAAGACACTAATTGCACAGAGGTGAAGAGATTGGGCTCTGAGTTCCAACTCATGGTGTAAAAATGTTGCCTCCTTCACTGACTAGTTGTATGACTTTGGACAATTGCTTTATCTTTCTCTGTCTCAGTTTCTTCACTCAAGAGCAATGATGATAGCACCTACCATGTGGGTGACTGGAGGTTTAAATGAGAATAATGTATTTAGCTCAGGGTCTGTTACAAAGCAGAGCTGACCTCACAAAAGTCACTGCTGTTCACATGGGTCCCCAGCTTCTTTTCCACAGTGTCTTCATTTTGAAGAATGTGCAGGTGACACAGAAAAAGGGATTTTATTTTTTCTCATAAGTTGAGGACATCATTTTTTTAGATACCATCTCTCAGCAATGCTGATCAAGAATGTTCTTTATCCCAGGTTTTACTCATAAAGAAATTAAACACACACACACACACACACACACACACACACACACACACACATGCACTTTTAAAGTTTTAAAGCACACAGGCAACTTTAAAAGGGATCAATTTTGATGCCATTGGCAACAGTGATCAACTGGCTTAACGATAGCATGCCACCATCTGGGCAGCATTCATCTTAGATGACATTTTCGCTGAGGTCTCTGGGCAGATAAAATTGTAATGGCTGTGTACATAGGTATCAGATGGCAGTGACTAGAAGGATCTCTGCTAATGAGCCAGTTGGTTTAGTTCGATATAAGGAAACAGTCTCTAAAACTTACACATGTTTTAAAATTTAATCAGATGCTCATGGTCATGGTGAGTTGTTTTATTGGAGGTTTCCAAGCAGAGGGGGGACAATCATTTATCAGCAATATAATTGAGAGGTTCACACATAGAATGCATGGTTAGATTAGGTAACTGCTTTTATGTGAGCTGCTTTATGTCTTAATTCCTATTCATGTCAACATAAATATGACCTTCATTTAGAATTTGATCTACCAACAGGCCATTGTAACTCTTCACTTGGTGAGTTGTCAATGCCAGTCAAGAATGTGTAATTCCTCAGAAAAGCCAGCAGTTGAAACTACTCATTCAGGGCTTCCCTGGTGGCGCAGTGGTTGAAAGTCCGCCTGCTGATGCAGGGGACACGGGTTTGTGCCCCGGTCTGGGAAGATCCCACATGCCGCGGAGCGGCTGGGCCCGTGAGCCATGGCCGCTGAGCCTGCGCGTCTGGAGCCTGTGCTCCGCAACGGGAGAGGCCACAACAGCGAGAAGCCCGCGTACCGAAAAAAACAACAACAACAACTACTCATTCAAAGACAAAGCTTAATCACCCTGAAGCTATAGTTATTGAAATAGTAATTGAAAAGGACCTTAATATGACAAAAAACAAATAAAAATTGATGAGGCCAAGTGAAAGGTAAACAGTCCTTTGGAGAGAATTAAAAAATTTCATGCATTTATCTTTACTCACTGCAAAAACAAGGCAATTACAAGACTTTTGACTTTTTAATTATATTGTTGCCACATATTTTAACTTTAATGTTTTGAAGAGTCTTGGATGAAATTGTTTTAATTGAGGCCAACTCAATTTTTGGTTATTATTTATAATTAGGTGGAATTTTCTCTTAATGTAATTTTGCTATAAAGCCTTCAAAACAGCTAAAAGAAAAGCTAGCAGTATATGCAATGAACAGTTATTTATACAACCCTATTTTCTCATCTAATGGATTTAGCAATAAAAAATTAAGGGGAGGAAGGAAGCTAATATTCATCGGGCCATCACTCTGTGATAGGTGACTTGCACGGCACACAGTATCTTATTTAGCTTCTAAGTAACTGATGAGATAGATATTGAACATATTTTATAGACAAGACCTTTCAGAAACATTAAATATCTTGTCCAGGGTAAGCCAATACATGCTGGAGCCAAGATTTTGATTTAGAGTTGCTTGAATCTACATAAAATCCATCTCTGTTACTCTAAGGTGGAGACTTTCCCACCTCAAACTCAAGTGCGTTCACCGACTAGCCAGGGACATAAATGAGAGACTGTGAACGGTGGGTGGTAGGGGATGTGAGTCATGTAGAGGCTGAACTGGGGGGTGCCAATGGCACCTGAAGGCATTCACATTAAGTTAAAAAATCACTTCGGTAGCTAGACACACTCATTTCCTAGACTCATCAAGCATGCATGCCAAGAGTTTGCAACCTCTGAAATGCTGTTAAAGTTTCATGCTATAGATTGAACAAATAATTTGAGAGACACAATCAAAATGCAATTTTGTTTCAGTCTCCCCTGATTTCTCTAAAATTGCATTTAATGGAAGAGACTTTTCCACTGAAAACTGTAGGCAGGTTCAAAGGACTTTTGGTAAGTAAAAGACCTGCCCACAATGGATTTAAGGTATAAATTCTCAGTTCAGAAATTAGAGTCTTCCGTCCTCCACAATAATCAAAATTTCATAATTGATCTGTCACCCATCTTCTCTTTTCCCTCAGCTGATCCCTTGCTCTGTGAGAGAGTGTCATGGTCCTTCTTTTCTTTCTTCTTCACCTCTTCTCTCACCTCGCAGGTGAAGGGGGTAAAAGCTATAATAAAGTTCTTACCTGAAATGGTGCTGTGTGAGCTGGCTCAGGCAGAGACTTGAAGTTCGTTCTCTGTGAGGTTCTTTCAAAGCTCCCTCTGTGATCCCCATCTCTAGGAACTTCTCACCTGCCACTGACTTTGATGGAGGAGGGGGGATGCAAATTGATGTCAGTGGATGTTTGAGCCTCCATCTGTAAGCCCTAGGATTTCTGACTTTTACCTGAGCTTTCTGTTGCTGAGTCTTTCCTCACCTACTGACCCCACACTGGTTCTTAGTGGTGCACAGCAATTCCCCTCTGTAGTAGTTGGTCACTTCTCTGCCCGTCTGGACCCCCGGACCACTCTGCCACAGAGTAAGCGAGACATACATCACAGGTAATGGGCTCTCCGACTGTCCCACTGAAGCCTCCTGCCCCTGCTTACTAGGCTTTAGGTGAGGGTGCAGTTAGGAGAGGGGTAGTGGAGGCTGAGACTGTTGTTGGGTCCAAAAAAAAAATCCTTCCTTCGACCCCCTTTAAAAAAAATCTTTAACCTGGTTGACTGGTCCAGGAGTCAGGGGATCAGTTTTCATAACTTTCTCTGTAAATTCTGCATTTTGATTTATTGCATCTCAGTGCCTCAGGTGAAACATCGATTTGGTAACACTCAACTGTCCCTCTAGGTAAGGCTGATGCAGCACTGAACACAACAAAAATAGTTTCATAGATTCATTAATCTAGTAGAACCTTGGAAAACAGGATCTAGAAGAGATTCAAGGAGGACCCTTAGGTGGGCTTTGTGGGATCTATAAACCTCCTGGAATTATGTGCAAAGTTTCAAGGTATGTGTGCAAATGTGTGTTTTTAGAGGGTTTATGACCCCAAACAGGTTAGAAAGCTCTGGGAAAAAATGTTACAGTGTTTGTGCACATAAAGTACTTTTTTTGGGGGGGTTGATATATCCATACAGGAGTACAGGAATAACTGGACTGCTTACTCAAGTTATGCTGTAACTGGGTGAAGTCAAGGAAGATGTGGATGTCAGTAACTTTGGACCCTACTCCATTCTTTTCCTCAAAACTTACGACTTTTAATTCCCTCGTTGTCAAAGTTGTCAAAGTTAAACTAGTTTTAAAATCGTTTATATCAGCCTCTTTCCCCTTACTTAAAAAAAAAAAGTAACATGGTGGTAGTAGGGAAGGGAAATTAAATCATACTTTTTACACTAAACACCATTATCTCTTACATATGTATTTTTGGTAATATCCATTTTTTTTGGTTATTTTATTCCCAAACTGCTACTAAGGAATTTACAACCATAGAATCTTTTAACGCAGTTAAGGGCAGAAACTATTAAGGCAGCAAAAATAGAATTAGGAAAAGAAAATCCTCATCAAGTAATGGAGCAGTTAAGGTGTTCTAATTAAAATTATAATTGTAAGTGGAGTGCATGAAGATAACTTAAAATTTTTCTCTTTTGGGCATTTTTGGTCTATATTTTAATTCACTATACCTTATACTTAAATTTCCATATCTTATTGAATCTATGCTGACCCCTAAATAAACTATCAAGGAGTTTTAAAAATGAAACTTCAGCAATACCAGTAATCAAGTTATTAATGAAGGCATTATTTTTATATAGATTTTTCTCTGCTGTCACTTTAAAGTGCTTTTAAAAATTCTTCTGAAACATAACTTCTTGTTTGAGACAGGAAATAATAAGTTGCAACACAATTCAGGAATCCTTGGGGTTACCCACACTCAGCCTCCTTTCACAGACCTTCACTATTTCTTTCAAACACTTTTTGCTTCCTCCCACCTCATTCTCTTCACTCTTGGTAGATAATTTTGCTGCATTGCAGCTTAAGAAAGTACAGCCCTTGAGGTAGCAGCTTTATCACCTTCTACAGTTAAAAGCACGTAAAACTGTCCCATCCTTTTCCACTGTTTTAGAGACAGAGGTAGCTTCTTTTCCTTCCATCTCAGCCCTCACTTGTGCTGGGCAACCTGTGTCCTCCTGCATCTCCTCACTGACTTTACACATCAATTTTCCTGTCTCTCATCTCTTCTAATGCTCCATCTTTTCCAGTGCTTTCATTTGAGCTTACGAACATGTTTCTGTATTCTCCATCCCAAAAAGGACTTATTGGTCATCCTAATGTCTCCTTACCCACTTCTACACCATTCTTGTCATTCATTCTCTCCACTTTTTTCAATTCACATTTACTCCTTCATCCTTTGCATGCCACCGACCTACAAACTTGGCAGGTGAGAGCCATTTTAAAGGAAAGACAAAACAAACAAAATAAAGACAATGTATGGCATTAGCATCCTTCCTAGCCTTTCCCATATATGTTGTATAGTTTACAACTTTGTCCTCAGAGAGTAATACAATCCTGTTTCTTTTTGCTGAACATAAGGCCTGGTTATTGTAGATGAGCATCAGATATTAAATAAAATTTGTTTTTTGCATTATATCAGTTACCTATTGCCATATAAATACTGTGTCACGAACACAAAACCTCTTGTGACATGCAGCAGTAAATATTCCATGAGTCTATAGAGTTCAGCTGGTCTGGGGTGGGCTCAGTTGATCTCATCTGGGCTTCCTTATATGGCAGCCATGGGCCATCTAGGGCAGCTCTGCTGATCTTGGCTGGGCTCTCTTATTTGTCTGAGAGTTGCCTGGCTGCCAGATGGCTTAGAATGGCCTCAGCTCAGACAACTGGGGAGAACTGGCACTACTCACATGTCTTGGCCTTCAGCAGGCTCGCCTGGAATGATTTTCATGAAGATGGCCGAGGTGCTAGTGTGAGGACAAGTACACTGCAGAAGTACTTTTCAAGACAACTTCTGCCATGGTTGCTAACATCCCATTGTTCAAAGGCAAGTGCCTTGGCTGAACTCAGAATCAAGGGCAGGGGAGTCATCTTGTCTCTTTTTTGAAAGTAACAGCAAAGCCTCATGGGAAAAGGTGTGAATCTAGGAAAGGATAAAAAATTGGGGTCATTAATACAATCAATCCACCAAACACATGATCTTCAGATTGATCATCTGATTTGTTTGCATCACTATTCCTAAACATCTCCCAATTAGGAAGCAATTGGTTGCTTTCCTTTTTTCACTCATATAGAAAAATCTTGAATTAGTCAGAAGCATGTTAATCAATTCTCTTATTGAATTTATTCCTTTGTATATCATTAAGTGGCTCAAACAAACCAAGGTTTATTTCTCCTACACAGCAAATTTGGAGGTTATGTGGTGGTTGTTGGCATTGATTCGGTGGTTCACTGATTTCAGGACCAGTGTTTCTACGATCTTTCTTTTATGTCCGGAAGATGGCTGCTACAGCTTCAACTACCACTTTCCCATTTAAAGCAGGAGGAAGGAGAAAGAAAGGTGCACCCAGCAGACTTGCTCTCACTTTCCTTAACTAGAACTGTGATATGTGGCTACACCTGGCCAGAAGATGGCACACAGGAAAGGGTTAGGGATGAGTCAGTGATTCTGCAGCGTCTGCCACATCTAACATACAGTCCCAGGAGTGGGGTGATCGGGTCAAGGTGCCACGAATTTTTTTTTACATTCCTTACTACATATTTTTATAGTCCTTTTCAAATGGATTTTCCAGTTCACAGTGCCCTTGGCAGCACATTTACCATACTTTCATCACAACCTGGCCAACATGCTTTGACCACTAATGAAGTTGAACATATACAATGTGCTAGTCAATAATTTTTTTCTGAAATTTTTCCATTTATATTCTTTTTCTTTTTAGAAATTGTTTTCTTATACATTTAAACGTGCTCTTCAAAAATTAAAGGTATTAACTCTTGATGTGGAGGAGAAAAGCTTCCACTCTAATATTTAAACTCTAAACTAAGTCTTCTCAAAAATTATTTAATTTGACTGTAAAATAAAGGATACAAAATCTAGTACCTCTTTTCCCTCTGGTTTGGTTTAGATCCAGATTTTTTTCCCTCTACTCTTAGCTGTTGCAAACATTATCCATTGGCTGGTAGTATATGTAGAAAAGATATTTGTTGAGGCATTTGGGGTTATAGGTACAAACAGTTTTGGCTGGATCTATAAAGAGAAGCCCCTTTGAAAAAATATTTAGCAAGTTAATTAAAAAAACATATCCATCTAAACTTGCTGAGTCAGAGATTTTAATTCCACTATGATTTTCTCAGGGGCAATCTCTGCGAGCTACTTAAAATGACAAGAAATACCTTTTTAGAAACATTTCTTCTTTGATTTTTGCAGAGATCACTTTAATAATCCTATATGCTGTGATGGGCTGGGATATATAGTATAGTTTGGGATGCTAATCTTTTCCATCCTTCTCAGCCAGACATGAAAATGGGTCCAGATTGTCCCAGTGTTTGACCCTCCACAGAGGGAGGAGACTAACAGACTCAGGAGTGGGGAAGATTGGTAGATGCTGCAGCTGGGAGAAGAAGGGCCAGCCTCTAACTAGAGCTTGACAAGTAACTTACAGAATCCTGCCTTTAAAGGCTATTATCATTATACACTTGTCAGTGGCTTTTAGTTGTTATAATACATAAGAGCTTAACAATGATTTTACTCTGAGCAGTGACAGTCATCACTGTGGAGATAAACTCTAAACTGATAAATGCTCTGCTTAAAACCGGAGGATCTGATTCATTACCTAGTTCCAAACCCCAGTGTGACATGGTAGCATAATATTTTAGCTTTAGGGGTAGTGTTGTTGTAGTTTTATTGGTATGGTGTATTATTTATAATCTTAGCTATCATACCCCTTCTCTCTAACTATCCATCAACTTTTATATGTATAGCTAAAGAGAGTAGAAATCATCTTTCATAAAATTAAACCTAAATCCCTTAAATTTATTATATACAATCTAGCTCATGGCAGGCCTTCCATATGGTCAACTAAATATTAGTAAACAGAACACTACATAAGAAAATTAGATTCTGTTATGAGTTAGACAAAGCTAATAAAAAAAAACCCTACTGGTTTCTATTTTAGATAGGTTGGGATTTAAATGAGGATTACTAAATTTTATTGTATCTTTAGAGTACTATTCTGACATTTCTAGTGGTCTCCATAAACTTCATTGCCCTATAACAGTTTATTAAGCTACTGGGTCTTCATAAATATGCAAATTACCTTACTAAGATTGTTTGCCATGATTGCTCATTAATTTGGTATTGAAAGGGCACTAACCCAGTCAATAGAAATGTCTAGTGGTGGAATGGTCTGTGGCATTCCTAATCTTGAAGCTTATTTGTCGCTATAAACTATTAAAATAATAGAATCACATTTTTGCATAAGTAGAATTACTCTTCTGTTCATTGGGCTTGATATCTTTTGTGTAGTTACATTTCACAAACCTGTAAACAGTCCTAACAGATGTAAGTTTGCCTCCTGGTAATTTCATTTTATTACATAGGCAGTTATTGTTTGGGAAATAAATTGCTGGCAGATTAAATGGACAAAACAATTGGTCTTAGAGTAGATCAGGAAAAATGCAAGTTTATTAAAAAAACTCTAGAATGAAGAATTTATTTAGAATAAGGTCTAATTTCCTAAAGAGAGAAAGTTTATATGAATATTAAAAAAACAGGTGTTTTATTAGTTTATTTACTTTTAATTTGAAGTAATTATAGATTCATAGGAGGTTACAAAGAAATGTACAGGGAAGTCCCACGTATCCCTTCTAAACATCCAATGCCAATATCCCACACAACTACAGAATAATATCACAGCCAAGAATATGACATTGGCACAATCCATACAGATTATTCCAACTTCATCAGTTATGTATGCACAACTTGTGTGTGTGTATATATGTAGCTCTATGCAATTTTGTCACATGTGTGTAACCACCACCACAATAAAGGTACTCAACTGTACCATCACCACAAAGCTCCTTTGTGTTCCCCCCTTATAGCATTCCCATCTCCTCCCCTTTTCCTACCCTCTGGCAACCACTAATCTGTTCTCCATTTCTATAATTATATCATTTCATGATTGTTACAGAGACGGAATCTTGCAGTATGAATCCTTTTGAGATTTACTTTCTTCACTCAGCATCACTTTTATTTGGTGGTTCATTTGGGTGGTTGCATGTAGTAGATCATTGGTTTTTGTGGCTGAGTAGTATGCCATGGCATGGATATACCAGTTTGTTGAACCATTCATCCTTTGAAAGGCATCTGGGTAGTTTGTAGTTTTTGGCTCAGATAAATGAATCTGCTATGAACATTTATGTATAAGTTATTCTGTGAAAATAAATGTGTATTTCTCTGGGATAAATGATCAATAGTACATCACTGTATCATATAATAAGTCCATTTTCAGTTGGGAAAGGAACTGCCAAACTATTTCTCAGAGTGGCTGTGCCATTTTACATTCACCAGTAATGTGTGAGTGATCCAGTTTCTCTGCATCCCTGCCAGCATTTGACATTTTTCATTTTAGCTATTCGGATAGGTCTGTAATGATATCTCACTGTGGTTTTAATTTGCATTTCTGCTGGCTACTAGTGTTAAAACACATGAGTTTCTTTTTTTTTTTTAAAGACTCTGCTTCTCTAAGATTTTTAGGTACTATATTAATCAAGGATTTGCAGAGGAACAGAATCAGTAGAATATGAGAGAGAGGGAGAGAGGCATTTAGTTTACTTGAAGGAATTGGCTATGCAAGTGTGGGGCTGGCAAGTGTGAAATCTATAGGACAATCTGCAGGTTGCAGATTCAGGTAAGAACTGATGTTGTAGTCTTGAGTCTGAAGGCTGGAAACTCAGGTAGAATTTCTATGTTGCAGTATGGAAACAGAATTTTCTCCTTCTTTGGGACACCTCCGTTTTGCTCTTAAGGCTTTTAACTGATTGGATGAGGCCCATCCACATTACAGAGGGTAATCTGCCTTACTGAAAGTCAACTGATTGTAAATGTTAAACACATCTAAAAAATACCTTTACATTAATATCTAGGTAGTATTTGACCAAACTAGTCTAGCCACCATAGTCTAGCCAAATTGATGGATAAAATTAACCATCACAGATACTTTTCATTGAAGGGATGCTTTTTTATTAGTACAATTTATTTATTTTAAAATTATGGAAAATATATTTGCCATTTTAACCAGTTTTAAGTGGATAGTTCAGTGACATAAGTATGTTCACATAAGTATTTCACACTGTTGCACTACTGTCACCATCAACAGTCTCCAGGACTCTTTTCATCTTGCAAAACTGAAATTGTATTCATTGAACAGTAACTCCCTATTTCTCCTCCCCTGCAGTCTCTGGTTACCACTATCCTACTGTCTGTCTTCATGAATTGGACCACTCTAGGCAGCTCCTAAGTTGAATCATACAACATTTGGTCTTTTGTGACTGGCTTATTTCACTGAGCCAAATGTCTTCAAGGTTCACTCATGTTGTAGTATGTGTCATAATTTCCTTCTTTTTAAGGCTGAATTATCATTGTATGCCACATTTTGTTTATCCATTCAACTGTGGATGGACACTTGGATTGCTTCCACCTTTTGGCTATTGTAAATAATGCTACTATGAATATGGGTTGCAATTATCTTTTTGCACCCTGCTTTCAATTCAGAAGTGGACTTTTCAACCCCGAAGTGGAATTGCTGGATTGTATGGTAATTCTATGTTTAATTTTTTGAGGAAACTCTATTCTGTTTTCTATAGTGGCTGTACCATATTATATTTGCACCAGCAGTGCACAAGGATTCCAATTTCCACATCCTCACCAACACTTGTTATTTTCTGTGTTATTTGTTCTTAAAAACTTTTTACTTGACTTTGGTCATTTAATAGCAGCATTTAGCTTCATTCACAAATTTGCTTGTTAAATAGCACTTTTTGGGAAGAGCATATGAGCACATGTCAGGAGACTGGATTTCAGTCTTGGCTCTGCAGTTTAGAGCTGAGCTACCTTGGGCAGGTGGCTAAATGTTTTTCTTGATTATCAAACAGGAATAATATCCACATTGGGAAGGTGAAGTGAGGTTTTAGTTGTTTAGCATACAGATGCAAAGCTTATTATTATTATTGTTGCTGTTGTTATTATTGTGTTTCCTGAAACATTCTACTAAACAGAGTGCATTGTCTTAGTTTTTTGTAAATGATAATATGACAAAAATGTAGCCTCTAATAAGTCTTTGCTCCTTTATTTGTTTCTCACCCAGTATTTAATTACTTGCATATCTTAAGAATGGTATTATCTTTGATAATTATATTAATACATAATAAATAGTGACACATAATTTTCTAAATTTCTATATACTTTCTTACCAAACTATTTTATTTTTAACCTCATGACAGTCCCAGGAGTTGTACTGGGTTGCTCTGTCATTGTACAAATGAAGACACCAGCCTTCAGCCAGGACAGCATTGTGGAGGGGAGCCAGGCAGAGGGAACCTGGACTGGGATGGTGTCCTCTGTCTCCCCAGTCTCAGCAGATGTAGTTTCATGCGTGCCGTCTTCCAGAAATGTAATCTTATCCTCTTGATCTGATAAAGTTTTTATTTTGGCTTTATTCATACTGATTGTCAGAACAATTGCTAATAGGGGCTACCTTTGCATGATGTCACATTTTATTCAGCTAATTACTTTTAGGGGAATTTTTGACCATACCATAAAATCATATGATGTGAAAACATTTACTACTGTCAGAATATATCCCAAGAATCCATACATTTTATTTTTCATGGCCACTCAATATTTTTGTGTTACATTTATAACATATCCACCTAAATATCTTATTCGTGAAAATGTAAGGGACAACTTAAAGATGTTTTACCTTTCTGACTCTTGATATAAAATGAAAGCAAAACCAGAATAAACCAATCCCACTAAAACAATCACCACTTCCACCAATACCACACCTGGGCAGCTACACACACTTCAGAATGTGTGTGTGTGGGGGGCGGGGAGGAGCAGGAGTTCTTTTCATGACATTTTCTTGGGGCTAAAATCTGATACTACATTGTTCTTGATTCTGCTGGAAACTTCAGTACTCTGGTTTCCACATCTCTTTCTCTTTCCCCCCCGCCATAGATTCAGCACAAACTCTGCTAATCTAACTTCCCAGATGGTTTGTGGGGTGGAGTGGAGCGCTGTGGGTAACCCATGGAAATGATAGCGTTGTCAAAAGTGTAAGGAGTCAGCTATGTCCACTAGGAAATGTCCTGCATTTCTGTTTGGTCTCAGTAGAAGACTGCAAGAGAAATTCTGGATACCATTGGCACCCACCCTTCTGTACTCCAAGGTTCTCTTCTCTTCTTTACCTCCTTTCTTTATTTCATCTCTTCTCCTTAGTTTGTGGGCACAGGAGCAAGTAGTAGTAATGAAGTCAATTGACATTGAAGGTTTTATCACTGGAAGAGGAGGCATCCTCATTCTTTACTTGGCCTTAGAGAGTGACTCTATGACAGATCATCTTGCAAATGCAGGCTCTTCTTCAGTGGAAAATTAGAACATAAAGAATCAGCACAAGTCAATCACCTCTAAAGGGAAAGGTAACTAAAGGGGCTAGGTTAGGTGGATTAGGACAACACAACACTAAAGGGGAAAACTATTTCTAGTAATTCTTGTTCCTTCCTTTTGGGTTTTCTTATCCTTTTATTCCTAGCCTTTCCTAGCCTGATCTGTTCTGTTTTCTCTGGGGGAAAAAAAAGGAAAAATTTGCATTTATATTTATTCTTGTCAACTGAAAAATAAATGAAAAACAGTTGGATATCTGTAACATACATTGGTGAAAATTTTTACTTAATATCAGAAGAACTAATTTTGGCCCAATTATTCAGAACGTATATTGTGTTATCGACTTTATTTAGTTTTCCATAAACTTTCTTTCTCTTGGTGGTTATGAATTAGAAGCAGGGATGTTGACGCCATTCTAAATAATCTGATCTTTATTCGCACTGGTGACTCTTGGAAGGTGACTATGATCTGGTGGTTAGAAAATCCAATTTTTCTTCTATCCCAAAGGAAAAGCAATTGGTAAATGATCACCTCAGCTGGAGACAGGAGAGTCTTGATAAAATATTTCATTTGTACTTTAAAAAACTGCTGTAAGAATGTGACTGTCAGATTTTTACTGACAAAAATGGAAAAAAAGTGAAGTAGAAGGCAGGGTAACTGGGCACTGTTCCTACTTAACTAGCTGAGTGACCTTGGGTAGTCATTCAAACTTTCTCCTTTTCATCTATGAGATCAGGCTAAGAATATCTTCTCTACCAGTTTCTTATAACATATTTAACAAAAAGGATCATAAGAAAAAATTACTTGAAAGCAACTTGAAAAGTAATTATAAAGTATACTGCTTGTGTAAAATAGCATAATAATATTACTGAGAGGAAAACAGTGAATTTACTTTTACTGTTGCCAATGCTAAATAGGTTTAAGTGGCAGATTTTTATTGCACATTAGAGGTTTATTTTGGGAAATATTCATGTCTTTAATAATGCTAGGGAAAAACTGAATGTGATATGTTCCAGGACGGAATGTGTTTGCATGTGGAAAAAGATTAATTAACCAGGAAGTCTTTCCTACTTCAAAAATAAATGAAAATGCTTCTTTTCAGGTTTTTTCTTTAATGAAAATATAATAGGTCAAGATTTCTTTATATTCTCTTTAAAAAATGTTACTTCATTATGAAAACTATTAAAACTATTAAAATAACAAGAAATCTGAGACAAAAATTGCCAATTGAAACCTAGTCAACATTTTATGTGGCCAAGTTATTTCGTAATCATTGATCATATCTGTTTAAAATTTTTACAGACTGCAGTAATAATATAGATAAGGCTCTGTAGTCTATATTTTTACTTAATGTTACATCAGAAGGTTTTTTTCCATTTTATTAACCTTTTATTATTATTTAAATTTTTTTCTCTTCTTTTCCTCAAGGTAACCAATGTACCAAGCCTGGTACATACCATGCTATCCCTTCTCCATCATGAACCTCTTTGAAATCAGCAGATAATGGATCTAATTCATGTTTTTTGAATAGCTTCATGACATTCCATGATAAGAAATTTATTCTATTATTTCCCTACTGTTGGCATTCAGTGTTTCTCAAGGTTCTTTGGTTTTCATTTTGCCGCTACAACAATGCTCCAATAAATATTCATGTATTTGGTAGATATTTATTGAGCATCTGCTATGTGTCAGGCACTGTTCTAGCTCCTAGGAAATGCCTGTGGACAAAACAATATCCCAGCTCTCATGGAGCTATGTTTGAGCCAGGGAGACAGTCAGTAGATAATAAACACAATAAAAATTGGATTATAGGGTGTGTTAGAAAGTGATGTGTTATGGAAAAAAGATAAAGTAGAACAGGGAAAGGGGTTTGGGAGTATCAGGTGGTGAGTTATAATTATTATTATTTTTATTGGAGTAGAGCTGATTTACAATGTTGTGTTAGCTTCAGGTGGACAGCAAAGTGAATCAGTTATACATATACATATATCCACTCTTTTTTAGATTCTTTTCCCATATAGGCCATTCCAGAGTATTAGGTAGAGTTCCCTGTGATATACAGTAGGTCCTTATTAGTTATCTATTTTATGTATAGTAGTGTGTGTATGTCAATCCCAATCTCTCAATTTATCCCTCCACTCCTTTTCCCTCCTGGAAACCATAAGTTTGTTTTCTACATCTGTAACTCTATTTCTGTTTTGTAAATAAGTTCATTTGTACCATTTTTTTAGATTCCACATGTAAATGATATCATATGATATTTGTCTTTCTGTGTCTGACTTACTTCACTCAGTATGACAATCTCTAGGTCCATCCAT
>NC_041214.2:56137487-56158618 GCF_002837175.3 Physeter macrocephalus
TTTTTTTAGATTCCACATGTAAATGATATCATATGATATTTGTCTTTCTGTGTCTGACTTACTTCACTCAGTATGACAATCTCTAGGTCCATCCATGATGCTGCAAATGGCATTGTTTTGTTCTTTTTTATGGCTAATATTCCCTTGTATATATGTACCACATCTTTATCCATTCCTCTGTCAATGGACATTAAGGTTGCTTCCATGTCCTGGCTATTGTAAATAGTGCTGCAATGAACATTGGGGTGTATGTATCTTTTCAAATTGTGATTTTCTCTGGATATATGCCCCAGAGTGGGATTGCTAGATTATATGGTAGCTCAATTTTACTTTTTTAAAGGAACCTCCATACTGTTCTCCATAGTGACTGCATCACTTTACATTCCCACCAACAGTGCAAGAGGGTTCCCTTTTCTCCACACCCTCTCCAGCATTTATTGTTTGTAGATATTTTGATGATGGCCATTCTGACTGGTGTGAGGTGATACCTCATTGTAGTTTTGATTTACACTTCTCTAATTATTAGTGATGTTGAGCATCTTCTCATGTGCTTTTTGGCCATCTGTATGTCTTCTTTGGAGAAATGACTGTTTAGATCTTCCATCCATTTTTTGATTGTGTTGTTTGCTTTTTTTGATTTTGAGCTTCATGAGCTGTTTGTATATTTTGGAGATTAATCCCTTATTGGTGGCTTCGTTTGCAAATATTTTCTCCCATTCTGAGGGTTGTCTTTTTGTTTTGTTTATGGTTTCCTTTGCGTGCAAAAGCTTTTAAGTTTAATTAGATCCCATTTGTTTATTTTTGCTTTTTTCATTACTCTAGGAGATCAGAAAAGATCTTGTTGCAATTTATGTCAGAGAATGTTCTGCCTATGTTTTCCTCTAAGAGTTTTATAGTATCCGGCCTTACATTTAGGTCTTTAATCCATTTTGAATTTATTTTCGTGTATGGTGTTAGGGAATGTTCTAATTTGTGAGTTACAATTATAATTTGAGTGGTTAGGACAGGTCTCATTGATTAGAAGGAATTTGACCAAAAATTTGAGGATGAGGGAATTAGGGGGGAAGAGAATTCCAGGCAGAGGGAACAGCCAGTGCAAAAACACCAAGGTGGGAATGTGCCTGGGGGTGACCAGGAGGCCTTTGTGGATGGAGCCAACTTCATGGGAAGTATGGTCAGAGAAGTAATAGGAGTACCGGGTCGTATAAGGCCTTGTAGGCCATTGTAGATTCTTGTAGCTGTTTTGAGTGAAACAAGGAGGTATGTCTGGGTTTTGAACAGAAGAATGAAATAATTGTTTTCATTCAACATGTTTTTGAAGAACTAGTCATATGAAGCTTTTAATAAAATTTAATTACTGCTGAATATTTCATCATGTGATGTTTCACATTTGATTCATTCATCACCCTATTAATGGATATTTAGGTCATTTATAATTTTTGGTTACTACAAATCTTGCTGCAGTAAAAATAATGGTACATGTCTCCTTGTACACATGTGTCAGAATTCCTCTGGTATATATTCTCAGAAGTGCAAATGCAGGGTCATTTTGTGACTACATTAAGGATCATTTCTCTAAACAAATTTTTATTCCCCCATCCCTTTCCTAATAGATTTAGAATTTTATTTTCTGCATTCCTGTATTCAGGTTCTTCAGAATTCATTTTTGGTTGTGGTGCATGATAGCAATCTAGCTTTAATTTCTCTCTCATGGAGATTTTTGCTACAATTTAACTTTTGAATAGCAGATGTGTGTGTGTTTGTATGTTTGTGTATGTGTATGTGTGTATAAATGTAGTGGGCAGAATAATGACCTCCAGGAGATATTCAAGTCCTAATCCCTAGAACCTGTGAATATGTTACCTTACAAGGCAAAAGGGACTGTGCGGACATGGTTAAATTAAGGATCTTGATATGGGAGATTATCTTGGGTTATCCAGGTGGGCTCACAGTAATCATAAGGGTCCTCAGAAGAGGGAAGCAGAAGGATTAGAATCAGAAAAGTGGTGATGATAGAAGCAGAGGTCAGATTGATGCCAGGAGCAGGCCATGACCCAAGGTATGGAGGTGGCCTCCGGAAGCTGCAAAAGGCAAGGAAATGGACTCTAGGAGCTGGAAGGGGAGCTTCCAGAAAGAATGCAGCCCTGCTGACACCTTGATTTTAGGACTCCTGACCTCCAGAGTTGTTCTAGTAAGTCTGTATTCTAAGCCACTAAGTTTTTGATAAGTTGTAAGAGCAATAGAAAATAAACACCATATATATTCATAGTGTGTGTATATATATATGTATGGTAATACCATACACATATATTTATTCATTGTTACTTTTTTTTTTCTACAGAGGTGAGATTTCTGGAATGCAGGAGGTATATATTTATAATTTTTTTTTTTTTTTTTTTTTTTTTTTTTTTTTTGCTGTACGCGGGACTCCAGCCGCTCCGCGGCATGTGGGATCTTCCCGGACCGGGGCACGAACCTGTGTCCCCTGCATCGGCAGGCAGACTCTCAACCACTGCGCCACCAGGGGAGCCCTATATTTATAATTTTAATTAATACTTCCAAATCACTTTCCAAAATTGGTATAGCAATTCACACTTCCACTGAGATGTATTACATTGGCACTAGATATTAATATTTTCTTAATTTTTTTGGTCTTATAGACCAAATAGAGCTACCATATAATCTAGCAATCCCACTGCTAGGCATATATCTAGAAAAGAGGAAAACTCTAATGTGAAAAGAAACATTTCTCCAAAGAAGATATACAGATGGCCAATGGGCACGTGAAAGATGCTCAACATTGCTAATTATCAGAGAAATGCAAATCAAAACTACAATGAGGTATCCCCTCACACGGGTCAGAATGGCCATCATCAAAAAGTCTACAAATAATAAATGCTGGAGAGGTGTGGAGAAAAGGGAACCTTCCTACAGTGTTGGTGGGAATGTAAACTGGTGCAGACACAATGAAAAGCAGTATGGAGCTTCCTCAAAAAAAAAAATAGAGTTGCCATATGATCCAGCAATCCCACCCTGGGGAATATATCCAGAGAAAACTCTAATTAGAAAAGTTGGTGTACCCCAATGATCATAGCAGCACTATTTACAATAGCCAAGACATGGAAGCAACCTAAGTGTCCATTGATAGATGACTGGATAAAGAAGATGTGGTGTAAATATACACAATGGAATACTACTCAGCCATAAAAAAGAATGAAATAATGCCATTTGCAGCAACATGGATGGACCTAGAGATTATCATACTACGTGAAGTAAGTAAGACAGAGAAAGACAAATATCATATGATAATATGATATCACTCACATGTGGAATCTAAAATATCACACAAATGAACTTATTTACAAAACAGAAACAGACTCACAGACATAGGAAACAAATTTATGGTTGCCAAAGGGGATGGTGGGGATAAATCAGGAGTTTGGGATTAGCAGATACACACTACTATATACAAAATAGATAAACAACAAGGACCTACTATAGAGCTACTACTATATATTACTATTATATATACTTGACAAATATTATATGATATCACTTATATGTGGAATCTAAAAAATAATACAAATGATTCTATAAATAAAATAGAAATAGACTCACACACATAGAAAACAAACTTATGGTTACCAAAGGGGAGGGATAAATATAGGAGTATGGGATTAACAGATACAAACTACTATACATAAAATGGATAATCAATAAGGGTTTACTGTATAGCACAGGGAACTATATTCAATATCTTGTAATAACCTATAATGGAAAATAATCTGAAAACAAATATAACTGAATCACTTTGCTGTACATCTGAAATGAACACAATATTGTAAATTAACTACACTTCAATTAAAAAGTTGTTCCCACCAGTATCTGAGATCAGTGTTAAAGTGCTCTGGGAAACTTAGACTATTGCTATCTTTCTTTGTGTACAAATGGAATAGTGTGTTTTTACTGGCTTTATTGGTCAAACTAGTCAGATATCAGTCAGATTATCTGGAAACATGCAACATGATTTGAATAGTTCAGTCTAATAACTAGTGTAATTTTTTTGCTAGACCAACTTGGTTTCTTTGCTTTGACACAACTAGTCAAATCAGTTAAGGCATTTAAAGTGACCTGCTTTGAGTATCATATAGTTTTATTGTATCTACTGGGATACTTGACCATGAAATATGAAATAACCTGAATAACTCTTAAGACTATTTTGAGATCAATGCTTCTGCCATATAAGAAAGTGATAAATAATAGCAATTTAAGTAATGCCTGATACTTACTGATTACTTATCATGAGCCAGTTACTGTTTAAAGTGCTTTGCATCAAACTATCCATTAAATTCTGAAACAGCTTTATGCAGTAGATACTATTATGATCTTCATTTTACAGATGAGAATCCTGGAGCACAGAGAGGTTAAGTAAGTTCCCCAAGATCACACAGCTCTATAATGGTAGAGCCAGGATTTATAGGTAGGAAGTCTGGCTCTAGTCTTTGTGCTCTTAACCACTACACTACACTTTGTTAATTTATTTTCTGGTCTCCTTGACAACTCCACTGGATCTGTTTCAATTTCTTTACCATGAGGAAAGAGAAAGTTTGGGTCAGCATTTTTCAGGCAGTTTCTCTATTCAGCCATAGAAAGTAATTTGAAGTTCTTTCTGTAGTAATAGATGTAAGAATTGGGTTGGGTTTTGCTTTGCATAAGCTACATGTGTCATTAAGGAATCTTTCAGACACAGGGATTTTACAAGGAAGTAGAAGTCAGATTACCACTGCCAGTACTTTGATGAAAAGGTAATTAACTCCATTATGACTAATTTTGATGCTTTTACTTGACTAAAGAAATGAGAGATATAAAAATCATTTTTAATTGATTTTGTTTCTGGTTGAGAGCTAACAGTGATAATGACGTGAGCCATTATTAGACCACATTTTAATATTCCAGATTTAAAGATACATCTCCATGCTTTGTATTTCTAATGCACAATTCTGGATAAGTCCATTAGAACTATTTAAAAGAATACAGTGGTGTATCCTCTAAGTGTTATTAATCACTTACTTTCTTTGGTCCTTAATTCTCTAGATCTCATTCTTTTCTTTCCCCTTGTTTTAACATGTGGTTGTACCAGACAACAAGCCCAAGAGGCTCTTTCTGTCCTGACAGAGCAAAGGGACAGATGAATCATCACATTCATGTGCTTGGCAGCAACTGTGGGTCAGTTCTAGTTCTTTTTTTTTTTTTTTTTTAAAAACTACTTTATTGACGTCTGACAGTGAAAAGCTGTCCATATTTAATGTATAGAGCTCAGTGAGTTTGGGGATAAGTATACACCCTTGAAACCATTGCCACCCTCAAGGCCATGGACATAATCATCACCTCCTAAAATTTCCTCCTGCCCCCATTATTTTATTATTATTATTATTATTTGTGGTAAGAATACTTAACATAAGATGTACCCTCTTGCAAATTTTCAGTATACAATACAATATTGTTAGCTATAGGCACTATGCTGCATAGCAGATCTCTGAAAATTATTTATCTTATGTGATTGAAACTTTATACCCTTTAACCATCACCTTCCCACTCCCCCTCCCTGCCGCTCTGGACATCCACCATTCCACTTTCCTCTATGAGTCTGACTATTTTCAATTACACATATAAGTGAGATCTTACAGTATTTGCCTTTTTTGTACTTGCTATAGGCCAATTCTAATTCTTTCTCCTCCTATGCACAGGATATTTTTCTTATATATATTCTTATTTTTCTCTTTTTTTGTCAAAAATTTATTTTAAAATAATTTCAAACTTAGAGAAAAACAACAATAATCAAGAAACTCTTTTCCTTCAACCTTTTCAGAGTAAGTTGCTGACATGATGCTTCACAATCCTAAAATACTTTAGTTTGTAATCCCATCAAAAAAAATACTCTTCTATATAACCACAACACAATGGTCAAAATCTAGAAATGGACATTGATATATTGCTGTCATCTAATTGTCTGACCCCCTTCAAATTTTCACCAGTTGTCCTAATAGTGTCCTTTATAACAAAAGAATCTAGTTCAGCATCATACATTGCATTTAATTGTCATGTTCCTTTAATCTACTTTCATCTGTAATACTCAGTAATCCCCCGATCCTGACACTTTTCAAGATTATAGGCAGGTTGTTTTTGAGAATATCCCTCATTTGGATTTATCTGATGGTTCTTTTTGAAAAAATTCAGTTTATGTATTTTTGGTCAGAATATCACAGATATGATTCTGTGTTCTTTTCATTGCATCTAGTCAGGTGTTAATATGATTTTTATTTGCTCCTTTGCTGGTGATGTTGACTTTAATCACTTCATTGAGCTGGTGTTTGTCAATTTTATCCAACGTAGAGTTTCTCTTTTTTTTCTTTATACTTAATATGTATTTTGAAGGGTGGTACTTTGAGACTTTGTCAATATCACATTCCTTATTAGATTTCTACCCACTGGCTTAGCATCTATTGATGTTTAACTAATAAATAGCTAAATAGATTATTACTATACAGTTGACAAATGATGATTTTTATAATTCAGTTATTTTTCTGCCTTTATTGGTTGATATTCTATTGTAAGAAAAACAATTTCCTTCTCTCCATTCGTTTATTTATATCAATATAATCAAATAGATTCTTATTTAATGTAATCTTTTACTATCGTTATTTATTTTGATGCTCAAATTGACCCAGATTTGGTCAGTGGGACTCCTTCAAGCCTACTTCTCTGTTTTCTTAACATCTCGCTGTCATTTTTAAAACCCTTTTAAACTTTTTTGACACAGAATTTCAGGATTGTTTTGTACTATCTCTGCTCCAGCTAATTCTCCAAGGAGCCCTGCTTCCTTTTAGTGAATAATACTGTTTAGAAACCAAGATCTGGCAGTAGGTGTGCTCAGTGTTCCTGAGGTATCTTGCTCTCAGAGCCTCTCATTGTATGGAGCTATGAAATATGTGTTTGTGTGTGTCTGTGTGTGAGAATATATACAGCACACACATTTATTTCTATATTTATCAATGTGATTGAAAACTATGAGTTATGCTAATATAGTCCATCCCTGACTTACAATGGTTTGACTCAGGATTTTTTAACTTTACAATGGTGTGAAAGTGATATGCATTCAGTAGAAACATTACTTTGAATTTTGATCTTTTCCTGGGCTAGCATATGTGGTACAATACTCTCTCATGATGCTGGGCAAGGCAGTGAGCTAAATTTCCCAGTCAGCCACGTGATCACAAAGATAAATAACTGATACACTTACAATCATTCAGTACCCATACAGCCATTCTGTTTTTCACTTTCAGTACAGTATTCAATAAGTTACACAAGATATTCAATAAATTACACAGGGTATTCAATACATTACCAATAAGAATGAGCACTAGGTATAGGCTGGAGCAAGAATCCTGTAGCCCCCCAGATCTGCCAGGTTTTATTCCCTGGGAGGTTCCAGGGTTTCTGGTAGAGAGGCTGGGGCTGACAGGGTAGCAGTGGCAAAACTCGTAATCTCGGACACCCGCTATTTACCAACCAATATGGCACAATTTCAGTATTTTAACAATCAGTATGGCCTGTCCAGCGCTTACTGGATGGAAATCAGGCCTCTAGTTGCTAAGGCAGACACCATCATGTTCTTTTCACTCGGCAGGGTTTGGGAAAGAAAGAAAATAGACAAACTCACCCGGGTATATTCAGGGTAAAGCCAGTGAACTGAATGTTAGGATGGGAGTGTTTGAGATATGAATTCATGTGTTTTCTACTGTTCCTTGTTCCTTTCTATCTGATCAAGAGACATCCATGGCCATTGTTAGGCATGTTATAGCAGAAACAGAGAAATTCCAGGCTCTGAAGGGCCTCAGGGTGCAGACAACCTGAGCCCAGATGAAGTTTTCCTGAATTAGAGAGAGTGAAAGAATATGACGGGAAGTGAAATGATACTAGAATTAGGTGTGTACCTGAAAGATGAGCCCTGTGTCCTTTGCCATCCCTCCTCGCTTCCAGGGTAGGGCACAGGACAGAAATTCAGATAGGATTGGGAACCTGAGAGGAGCGGGGTCTTGTGCCTGCTTACTCGGATGGACCCTTAAATTTTCCCTCGTGCCTCAAAGATAGTGGAACAGTAGAAAGATTTCCTTGTTCCTAAATGATGCCCAGAAGAGGTGAAAAACATCAGACAGCCTCACGGAATTGCTTATAACAGCAGAATCATGTGTGTTCATGTCCTAGGGGGACCATACAAGGAGCCATGCATTAAGGAACAAGGGACAACTCAACAACGACCACCTGTCATACATGACAGGAATCGCGACGTCTTAAGAGATGCCAACACACAGAGATGGTGACTCAGACGCAATGGCTGTCCCAATGCCTTGTTGCAAGCCATAGAAACAATCTGATAGCTAAATGGCATCATAGGGAAAATGAGGATAATCTTTGAACTGCCCTCTTTCTTTCCTTCAGGGAATAGGGATTTTAATAGGCATTGAGTTCAGTTGTAGAAAAATGAAGTTGTAATTCTTGCACATCTGAGGTGGTGGCCTGCCATTCTTCCCCTCTACACCTGGTGTATCTATACTGATCAGTACCTCTACCTGGTACTGATCAGTATAGATACCCCAGGATTTTATACTTTTCTTTCCAAGATGGCCCAAAGTAAACTGCCCAATGTGAGAGAGAGGCAATTGTGACTCAGCAGTATAACAGCTCAAAGACACTCAAGGCAGGCAGGAACTTTTGAACTCCACTATTTTGCAAGTGACAGTGACTTGGGGGAATGTAATTATCCAGGGCAGTTCTACCCACATATAGCATCTGTTTCTCAGTCAGCTCCTGCTGCTTGAACACACTTTGGCAGCAGGCTTCACTGAGGCACAAAAGGAGTCAAATGGCTTGACTGGGCCACACAGAGAGGAAGTGGCTTGGTCTACCTTGGGATCTGGGACCATTATGGCATTCAATTATCTGCTGTCAACACTGGGGCTTCCTTCCTTCTGAATGCAGCTGCAGTCTCTTGCTGAAAAATTCGCCTCCTTTCACATAGAAGGCGTAATTAAGAACACAGCTGCAAATTGGCTCTTCTCAACAATTTTCCCTGCTGTCCCATAAAATGTGAAAAATACGGGCCAGTACATTGATTAGACAGATTCTTAGGATTGAATTGTGTGTAATCTATCCACTTCTGGCACTTTGAAATAAGTTTTTTTGCTCTTCCACTGGAATTTAAAGGAAGGAACAGAAAATAACAGTAGCCTGGGTGTTTCTTGGTTGGACACTTCATGGACACAGAGTGAGAGGATGTAATCAGCTCACATCTTCATGTGAGTTTGTAACACACATACATACACATACACCCCCCCCCCCACCAAACACACGCACTTTGTCTTGATGATGACACAGTGTATGCTTCCTGGCAAATATTGATCTATTCATTTCCTCTGTGAATTTTTTGAGTGAAGAATTCTTGAAGCAGTTCGTCATTTTTTTTGGCTCTGCCCATCTCTGTGAGATGAAAGTTGGGTGTACTGTACTTCCCAGGTGTCTATTCTTTTCTATTCTAGTGGTGTTGCATAGAGGAGTGGACTTACTATGTGCATTGGAATCAGGTTCAATTTCCAGACTCACCACTTAAGCTCTGAGAACTTAAGCAGTTAGTTTAGCCTCTAGGAGCCTCAATTTTCTCCACCTGTGAAGTTGCAGTGATTGTGCTTGTTTAACAGAATTATCATGAACATTAAATGTAGTTGCAAATTTATGCTTTCTAGCATATTGCTTGGCCTGTAGAATGTGCTCAATAAATTGCATGATTGTCTAAATCTTCACTGAGATTTAGAAACAAGAAACAAGCTTGTTAAAGGGAAAGAGGGTAATCTAGCTTTATTTTGATTGAATCATCACGACATTTATACAAAATAATTTGGATTAGAATGGGGTCAATAAACTCAAAGAAACTATGGAGAATATTGTTTTGATGTAAGTTCTCTGAGAAACCTGTATTTAGGGAAAAAATGCCAACAGTGAAACCACTTAAAACCTAATTCTAAAAGAAAAAGGAGAAATGGTACTGCTGCACTGACATTTAAAGCAAGCCACCTACGGAGGACAAGGTACAGAGAAGGCACCACAAAGACACGGGCTACATGTTCCTGGATCTTTATTCACTTCACTCTGGTTCTTTCCCAAATAATGTTTTCAAGAGAGTTCTTGGCAGTTTCACAGCAAGCTCCCAGTTGAATGTTCCCACTTGTATTCTGTTTGTTACAGACCATGCACAGCTGCCTTCTGTGCCGATTCGCCCTGATAAATGGCTGGGCCCCTACAGAATACGTGGCCTCAGATTGTGGGATGAAACGGTTGTCAGTGAGGGGGTGCTTGGTCATTACACGGCCCCCAAAAGGAGAGGAAAAATGGCAAGCGTATAACAGCAGCTTCAATGGATGGAATTTAATACTCTTCCTACCTGGCTGCTGCCCTACTTTCGCTCCTGGGGAAGATCCTGCAGGAGGAACAGCCAAGGTTCCGTGGTTTGCTCAGCCATAGTTAATGCACCTGTATCCTCCTGAAGATGAAAAGTCAGATTCTTTTTTTAAAATTGAATATAGTTGATTTACAATGTTGTGTTAGTTTTCTGGTGTATAGTAAAGTGGTTCAGGTATACATATATATATAATCTTTTCCATTAGGGTTTGTCACAGGATACTGAATACAGTTCCCTGTGCTATACAGTAGGACCTTGTTGTTTATCCATTCTACATATAGCAGTTTGCATCTGCTAATCCCAACCTCCCAATCTATCCCTCCCCTGTCCCCCCTTCTCCTTGGCAACCACAAGTCTGTTCTCTACGTCTGAGTCTGCATCTGTTTCATAGCTAACTTCATTTGTGTCATGTTTTAAAAGTCAGATTCTAAATCTGTGGAGGACATCTCAAATCAGAAAGTAATGCATTCCTTTAAGTGCTTTTGCAGCTTTTCTCTCCCCTCTCACCCACCCACTCCAGTCCTGCCTACCACATTTAATCATAAAGAAGTGAGCTGGTGAAATAAAAGCGCATGCACCTAAATAGCATTCTTTGTAGAATAAAACAGATGTGTAAATCTCTTCACTGGTACTTATTCTAATGAAGAAGATTAAATTCATCTTAAGTATTCACCTTTATATAGAGGAAGAGAGCTTTTAAGGTGTGAACGAGCACAGATGCCCTGTGGTAAGAAAAGGCAGCTGGATTTGCCATGTCAGGGAAGCATGACTCCACAATTTAAGTCCACACAAATGCCGTTCAGAGCCACCGTACTTACATCAGAGACAGATGAGTGCAGGATGCCTGGACGGGGGCAGGGAAGAGAGCAGCGTTGTTTAAACTTTGTTCTTCACACCCCTCAGGAGAGCAGACAACACCTCTATTTTCAATGTTTCTTCTGAATGATTTCCCTCCTGGTGGTTTGACAGGTACTCTGATTATCTGCCTAAGGAAAATGAAGGGATAAACAGCTGAGAGATGAAGATTGACTTGAAAGGACTATATCAAGGAGTGTTTGTTACACTTGGATAAAGCAGAGTATAAAAAGGGGACTTGTGGAGAAATGTCAGATTAGCACCTAAATATATTTTGGAGAAAAACATAGCATTTTGCCAAACTGGTCTTTACTTGAATAGTAACAATTTCAGATTGTCACTGTCATAGCTTAGAGATTTATTTGAGGAAGAGAAATGCCTGGAACAGGCTTGTGTAATGGAGATCTTGAGGCATCTCATTCAGTTGTCTGGGGTCGAGGCTGGGAACCTTTATTTTAGAAGCTTCTCCTTTCAGGTGGATCTGACGGCAGTCAGGGTGGGGACCGTACTAGTAGAGGTGGGTGGCATGTTCTGAAATGACTTCTTTGCTGCATTTGATTTCCTCCCGCTGGACGTTGTCTGGCCCCATTTCACCCATCTTCTCACCCTTAACCCAACTTTGAATAGTCTTCAGGGCAGATGTCACGTAGCTGAGTATCACTACCTAATAATGGATTTTTCTCCCAGGTGGATGCTCAGTTGACTAGGGGTCAACTTAAAGACAGAGAAGATGAGGTTAGAAACAGGAGATTATTTCCTACCCAACCTTCTAGTACTGACAGGTGCTTTATAATGGTGTAAGAATGAAGTGTTTTCCTTGAACAGAACAGTTTTAGGGGGGATTGTCTAATATCATATTAGGGTTTTTGAAAAGAAGATCACAAGAACTGAGGAAAGAAACACTATAACCACGGTAACCAAAAGGAACAGCCAAAGCAAGTGGTCCATGGCTATATAACATCAATGTTTGCCAGCTCTGTTATCTCACAGAGTTCAATGATCTGGTGGGTGGCAGGAGAATTTTCTGTCGAAACCAGTTGTATAAGGGAGTGATGAAGCCTTTGGAAACATCCCTGCATTATCTCCTTCTCACTGAGTTAGAAAACAGAGCCATGAGGAAAGGCTATTTTTATGACCTTCTAGTGGTACGATCTCTGCTTTTGCCCACTTATGTCGAGACTGGAGCAGAGCAGGGGAATTCCCTTGTGGCCTGGACAGATGGGGTCGTTAGGCCTTAATCTCTTTATCCTTGGCCACGGTTTGCACTGCTTTAATCCCCAGCTCACACTGCTGCTGAGGCAGGGCATAATTCTTGTCATTAAGAGGGTGCACAGTGTGGCATGTGTGTTTGAATGTGAATTTGCATTCTCCCAGCTCACACTTCACTTCTTTTTTTGGAAAATGAAATACCCTAAGTCCCTGATGACTGAATATGAAAAATGCTCTGGGTAGGCTTTGCTTCAAAATCTGGTCCCCAGCTGTGTTTATATTTATCCTAGTCCTACTCACATGTCCCCTCTTCCTGGGGCCAGGAAAGGCAGATCATTTGTGACCGTGGACAGAGCACGGCACTTGGTGGCAGAAACAGGAGTTTCCAGGACTTGACCTCTGACCTTAATGAATACATTCAGCCCTTCCCTAGCCCAGCTCACATTCACAGCCTGCCTGAGTTCATTTATATACTTTTTTCATTGCAATTCTCTGACCTCCCTGTCCCTAAAGGCAACAGGATACTCTTGTCATCTTTTTCCCATGTGGAGGATTTGGAATAGCCAGTAACATAAATGATGAGTACCCAACCTCAGAAGAACTTGGTGTCCTATTCAGCAGTTTGTTTTTTCATCTGGGCCAGTTAGAAGGGAAGGGTTTGTAAAGGTCTAAATGGCTATTGTTGTCTTTTGTGCTGGATACACGCGCTCCTTCTTTGCTGTGTTTGGGTGTCCGTGGGGAGTGATGGGCACAGCCCACCCAGCGCAGCACGTCCCCATCCCAGAAGGCAGCTGTTCTGCATAGAGCTCGGCCTTCTGCCATGTGTAGGTGACACAACTGGCCAGCTGCCTTGCCTCTCTCTCTCTCTCTGTCCCGCTGACTGATGCTCCCAGGTTGTTCAGCCCCATGTTCCCGAGGCTGTGACTCAGGATTTCTTAGGGTGCATCGAGGGAACGCCCTCGACTGCTTTATTCTCCTGCCTGACTCACTCGCCTCCCACCTCCCCACTGGCCCTATTTCCCTCCCTTGCCAGATCCAACTGGGCTGAGTGGCGGGGAACCATGTGTCCAGCCTGGCTGCATTCCAGAAAGGTCAGGAGGATTCCCCAAGGGGGAACAACACCACTTCAGTGACCCCCCTGCACATTCTCCCTAACCTTCCAGATGTCGGCTTGACAACAGTGGAGAAGCTGCAACAATACAGACTTCACCCCAACCTCTTAAGAAGCCATTGCCGTGCTCAGAGCTGTGGACCCTGATGGCATTTCAACAGGGAACAGGGACTGATCCGGACATCTGCATCAGGCCTCCCTCAGGGGACTGAAGGCTGAGGAGAGAGCCCCAGATTTTCACGATGCCACAGTTTCCCCCCCTCACCCCACCTCGTGTTCTTCTAAAAGCGAACATTTGGGAAAGCTGAGTGCAGCAGCTTTGCTTGCTGGCAGATCCCTGGCCGAGGCCTGTGCTGCCCAGAGCCGGGCGTGTGTGGCTTCAGGACTAGCCGAGTGGGTTTATGGTGCAACCGTGTGTGGCCCAGGTGTCTTGCTGTGGCTCCAGGCACAGGACAGGCACATGCCATCAGCAAAACTTCTGTTTCCTGCTGTTAGCTCCCAAGCACACTGCTCTCTGCAGTGTGGCCAAGGTCCATGGTGGTGGGCCAGGCTGGGTCAGAGTTGTAATATCCAGCACACAGCTGATTTGTTAGGAAACACCTTCAATGTGCAATGGTCGAAAATCACCTCAATGTCCTTAAGAGACCCAGGCAGCCTGCTGTGTGCGCTGTGCTTGTCAAGTGAACATGGAATTGTCAGCAGATTCTTTCCCGAGCTGTCACCACTGAAAATTTATGCTGCACATTAGGTCCTCCCTTGCTTGTAATGCTGACGACGGATGCGGGCACTTGATTTCTCCTCATTTTGCAGATGAGTTGGTTTGAAGACTGAAATTAAAACATGAGAGGCTTCTCAGATAGCAGCAGTGAGTGTGGCAGGAAGCCTAGAACCCGGCTCTCATTTTCATTTCCTTTTCCTTTCTCTTTCTTCTTCTTCCTCTGTCTCTCTGTTTGGCGTTTCAAATCGTTGTTCTTTGTATGGTTCACCTTGAACGACTTGGTCTGTGAAACATTTTTTTGCTAGAAGCATGTAGATTCTCAATGTGAAAGGGAGCATAAATATTAGCTCTGCCAGTGCCGGCCATTAGAACTCTCTGCTGTGATGCAGATGTTCTCTATTTAGCTCTGTTCAGTTCGGTAGCCAAGGGCCCCGTGTGACTACTGAGCATCTGAAGTATGGCTAATATGACTAAGGAACTGAATTTTAAATTTTATTCAATTGTAATTCATCTAATTTGAATTGAAATAGCCACTTGTGACTATTGGCTACAAACCCATCCATTATACAGATGGGAAAGTGAGACCCAGGAAGTTTACTGGAACTTGCCCGAGAGCACAGAGGGAGCAGCTGTCTTAAAGCCATCTAGAATAGGGGTCCCCAAACCCCGGGCCACTGACTGGTACCGGTTCGTGGCCTGTTAGGAACCAGGCCGCACTGCAGGAGGTGAGCGGCGGGCAGGAGAGCAAGGGAAGCTTCATCTGTATTTACAGCCACTCCCCGTCGCTTGCATTACTGCCTGAGCTCCGCCTCCGGTCAGCATTATGGTGAGTTGTATAATTATTTCATTATATATTACCATGTAATAATAATAGAAATAAAGTGCACAATAAAGATAAAGCGCTTGAATCACCCCCAAACCATCCCCCTCCCCACCCTGGCCCATGGAAAAATTGTCTTCCGTGAAACTGGTCCCTAGTGCCAGAAATGTTGGGGACTGCTGATCTAGAAGATTAGTAGGTACATTTTGACTAATAAAATAGTAATTGATATCTTCGGCAGAATGTTTTTAAATGCTTCATAATTTACAAAATAAAAGAAATAGGCTACGACTAAAATACCGTTACATTTTGTGCCAGGTTAACCCTTTGCGTAATTGCCTTGTATGAAAGGAGGGGTACACCAAGGGGGAAATTGGGCTGGGCAAGCCTGGCCTGTTATTCCACAAAAGGCCCTAGAGTGGCGCTGTTGTATAACTTCTGAGGCCTGCAGACTCCGAAATCAAAAAACCCAAACAAATGAAAAATCTACCTTGTTCTTCCTATTCCTGCTCTGTCCACCCCTAACCGTTTAGTCTTTTATGTTCAGATCTTTGAATATTTTACCTCCCAGTAGAAAGAGAAATAAAATTCTCTCTGTGAGCCTACAAAAATAGAATTCCATTTGTAGGGGAGGAAAGTATGAAGTTTGGTTCTTATTTTAAAAATGCATTGAGAATTCTAACTCCTAAAGGAAGTTTGAACACCTGTTTGTCCATTTTTTCAATAGATAAGGTTAAGGTGGTACAAAGCCATAACTCACCAATACTCTGAGGTCTTGTCCTTTGAGGACACTTTCTTAAATGATGTCTCAGATCACTTAAATGGTCAGAATGTCATTTCTGGGAAAGGTGGGGCAACACATATTTGTAGATGATGGCAGGATAAGGACATCTGGCAGCTTACGTGCAAGATTCCAGTCTAAGATTTCTGAAGACCTGACTAAAGGGCATATTAATAGTTTTCTGTGTAAGCCACCTAGTGCTTTAGCATCTGAGGTCCACAGATTCAGTTCCTCCCATCCTATTAATGTTGTTCTCTCTCTTGGAGAGAACACTTCACGTAGACATTCAATAATGCCGTGTGCCTTGTAATTCCCTTAAAAGTTAATGAACGAGTTAGAATTAATTTTAATAAATGTTGATTAATTGCAGTTTGACTTGTGTTTTGAAGAACAAAGGCGTCCCACAGTATTTGGCCGCTTTTCCTCAGTCACTGTGACGCTGCTCACAGCAGGTGGCACTGTGGCCCTGCGGATGCCAGCAGGAAAGGCTGGTGCAGGAACAGAGGGAGAAACCCCAACAGACGCTCAATCCGGGCTCCACAACTAGAGCTACCCCATGACAATTAGGGCCTGGACAGAGACAGAATGAAGGGCTTAAGGAAAATTTAAAAGGGTCACTGAGACTGCAATTTATTCAAAACATGGGAATCGCTTGAGCCTTCTGTAATTTTATTCAATCAAGTTTTATTGAGTTCCTGACAGGTTTGGAATCACATCTGTGAATAGCATGGTTATTGCCTTCCAAAAATATCAGATAATGGCTTGCTGTGTGTGTGTGTATGTAAGTGTGTGCTGTGTGTGTGTGGTGCGTGTGTAAGTGTGTGGTGTATATGCAAGAATGTGTGTGTGTATGGTATATGTAAGAGTGTGTGTGGTGTGTATGGAAGTGTGTGTGGTATGTATGGAAGTGTGTGTGGTGTGTATGGAAGTGTGTGTGTGGTGTTTGTGTGTGTAGGCAGTGTGTTTATCTATGTAGCTGTGGTGTGTGGTGTGTGTGTGTGAGAGGTGGGGCGAATGGGGGGAGGAAAGATGTGTAACTGATACTACAACATGCTGCCTATTGACAAATATGTTCTAGATACTGCAGAGGCCAATACTTGCTGCTACACAGTAAAGATCTCTCATCACAGGTGCTCAGAGAGGGAGCATAAGTACATCCTTTTTTTGCCTGGAGAATGAAGAGACAGAAATAGTGACCTTGGAAGGTCACCTCCAGCTCTAACATTCTAGAAGTTTGTGGATATTTTCATAAACTCTGGCACTTTCTACACCTTCAGAGTTTACAAAACAGACCGTTGTCCTTCAAATCAACTGGGCTAAGGGGAGTCACGGAGCTAGATTACTCTCAATGTCATGTCTTATTTGGCCTTCGGATGCTATTTAACAGGCTTCCTGTTCAAATGGCCTGTGATGGTGACCAAGGCAGTTAGGGAGATTGATTTGGCATGCACCATTTCATGCTCGGCTTCTTATGGTGAGAGATGGCAGAGCCCATCAGGGTCCAAGATAACCAAATTTGATTTTGCCCAAATTAGGACGTTAATTTTCCAAGTTGTTTTGGTGGTTGGTATATTTAACTTAAATCTTATTATTTTTTAGAATAAGTGTCTCAGAAAGAGGATTTTCAAAATTATGTTAAATTTAGTTGTCCTTCCTAAAGGTCTTTTTGTCCCCTTTACACTAGTTTATAGTTTAAAAATTAAAAAACAAAACAAAACACCAATAACGTTTCAAATTAATTTCATGGTATTATTTTCCGAGCTTCTTTGTGTATCATGTACTATGTCACTTCAATCTGTTCGTTACTTTTAGGTTACTTTATTTTTTTACTACTGTTTTTTTGCCATTTGAAGGCATTAAAATGCCAGAGAATAATAACCTTGAACAAAAAAGCCATGGCTAACACAGCTCTGATATTTTCTGGATATTGATTCCCTAACTGGATTAGAGTCTCCCTTTGACAGAATTCCAACGAGGTAAAGGGCCAGTCCATGAGTCACAGCTGGCTGTGTCTCATCCCAGGGACCAGGAGTGAAGCTCATTCATTCAACAAACACTGATTAAGAGTCTACGGTGGGCCTGGCTCTGGGCTCTGCTGGCCTTGCCCTTACACTGCTTTCCTGATGTCAGTTATGGGGCGAGTAGGCAGGAAAGGCAGCACGAATTGTGGAGTCTCTTCCAATCTGTTCTCATGTCTGTCTCAGTGGGGAAGAGCCTCTGGGAATTACTGAGGGGAAGGGAAATGGCAGGTGACCCGAGAAGCGTTACCGAGGCTTTTCTCTCCGTGTACCTGGAAACCTAGGTGGCTCCTAGGTGACAGTCTAGACTTTATGGGATGCTATTGGACCAGGCTCAAGACATTGTGGCTGCCCCAAGAGCCCGGAGCATGAAGGCAGAATTAGCCTCCCAGTGGGGATTTAAGCCTACAGTCCTGGCAGATAGCTTCTGAAATTGCAGTTGATGGGGAAATACATTTTGTGAGATTTTGAGAGATATTGGGAGTCTTGTGGATTTTTCACTGAAATATTCACTATAGATACTCAGGCAGAACTGACCATGACATGTCTATTTAAAAAAAATACTGATTGATATTACTTTCTTTCAATTAAGTTTTCTAGACTTTTGTGATTAGATTTACAGCTCGGGCAAGGCAAGTTAGCCTGTAAGGTGCATATGTCCTGCCATGCTTTCTCATTCACTTACCCTCACCCTGGTTCCCTGGGAGTAGACTGGGCATTTTGTACCTAGAGACAAAAGTTATGATCAGACTATTACCACATATTAAGTGTTTTTAGATGCCTTACTTTATTTAATCCTGGCATCAACACTCTGAAGTAGATACCACACTAGTGACATCTTACGGAAGATCAGAGAAGTTTCCTCTTAGAGGCAGGATTTAATCCGATTGTGTGAAATTCTAAAGTGCATGTTACTGTGGTCACCAAATGCAGTTGTCTTCCCAGGACCTCAAACACATGGGGGAGAGGTTGGCTGACCAGTTCTCAACAATATTTACTGATATTCATGGAAGCATTGCTTCCATGGATATCACCGCTGAAAGATGCCAAATTGGGCAATCAGGTGTTACTTAGCATCTTCATCCAGACTTACATTATTGTAATTGATAAAGTTGCTAATTTCTGGTTGAGACTATTGCCCAGTATTACAGATTTCAGCATTTTTGAGAAGCAGCAACTGCACTGGATCTAGTTATCTAAGCTTTTCTCACTGTTGCACTAGTTTCCTTGTTCCTCACCTGCTTTTTTTTTTTTTGAATTTTATACAGCAGGTTCTTACTAGTTATTTTATCTTATTAGTATATACATGTCAATACATTTGTTCTCTACATCTGTTTCTCTATTTCTGCCTTGCAAACTGGTTCATCTGTACCATTTTTCTAGATTCCACATATATGTGTTAATATATGATATTTGTTTTTCTCTTTCTGACTTACTTCACTCTGTATGACAGTCTCCAGGTCCATCCACGTCTCTACAAGTGACCCAGTTTCATTCCTTTTTATGGCTGAGTAATATTCCATTGTATATATGTACCACAGCTTCTTTATGCATTTGTCTATCAATGGGCATTTAGGTTGCTTCCATGATGTGGCTATTGTAAATAGTGCTGCAATGAACATTGGGGTGCATGTGTTTTTTTGAATTATGGTTTTGTCTGGGTATATGCCCAGCAGTGGGATTGTTGGATCATACTTCACTCTGTATGACAGACTCTAGGTCCATCCACCTCACTACAAATAACTCAGTTTCGTTTCTTTTTATGGCTGAGTAATATTCCATTGTATATATGTGCCACATCTTCTTTATCCATTCATCTGTTGATGGACACTTAGGTTGCTTCCATGTCCTAGCTATTGTAAATAGAGATGCAATGAACATTGGGGTGCATGTGTCTTTTTGAATTATGGTTTTCCCTGGGTATACGCCCAGCAGTGGGATTGTTGGATCATATGGTAATTCATTTTTAGTTTTTTAAGGAACCTCCATACTGTTCTCCATAGTGGCTGTATCAATTTACATTCCCAACATCAGTGCAAGAGTGTTCCCTTTTCTTAACACCCTCTCCAGCATTTTGTTATTTGTAGATTTTCTGATGATGCCCATTCTAACCAGTGTGAGGTGATACCTCATTGTAGTTTTGATTTGCATTTCTCTAATAATTAGTGATGTTGAGCATATTTTCATGTGCCTCTTGGCCATCTGTATGTCTTCTTTGGAGAAATGTCTATTTAGGTGTTCTGCCCATTCTTTTACTGGGTTGTTTGTTTTTTTAATATTGAGTTGTATGAGTTGTTTATATATTTTGGATATTAATCCTTTCTCCATTGATTTGTTTGCAAATATTTTCTCCCATTCTGAGGGTTGTCTTTTCATCTCGTTTATAGTTTCCTTTGCTGTGGAAAAGCTTTTAGGTTTCATTAGGTCCCATTTGTTTATTTTTCTTTTTATTTCTATTACTCTAGGAGGTGGGTCAAAAAAGATCTTGCTGCAGGGCTTCCCTGGTGGCGCAGTGGTTGAGAGTCCGCCTGCCGATGCAGAGTACATGGGTTTGTGCCCCAGTCCGGGAGGATTCCACATGCCGCGGAGCGGCTAGGCCCGTGAACCATGGCTGCTGAGCCTGCGTGTCCAGAGCCTGTGCTCAGCAATGGGAGAGGCCACAACAGTGAGAGGCCCGTGTACTGTAAAAAAAAAAAAAAGAAAGATCTTGCTGTGATTTATGTCAAAGAGTGTTCTTCCTATGGTTTCCTCTAAGGGTTTTATAGTGTCCGGTCTTACATTTAGGTCTCTAATCCATTTTGAGTTTATTTTTGTGTATGGTGTTAGGGAGTGTTCTAATTTCATTCTTTCACATGTAGCTGTCCAGTTTTCCCAGCACCACTTATTGAAGAGACTGTCTTTTCTCCATTGTATATCCTTCCCTCCTTTGTCATAGATTAGTTGACAAGGTGTGTGGGTTTATCTCTGGGCTTTCTAACCTATTCCATTGATCTATATTCCTGTTTCTGTGCCAGTACCATATTGTCTTGATTACTGTAGCTTTGTAGTATAGTCTGAAGTCAGGGATCCTGATTCCTCCAGCTCTGTTTTCTTTCTCAAGATTGCT
>NC_041214.2:56159165-56173450 GCF_002837175.3 Physeter macrocephalus
CTGTTTTCTTCCCTCAAGATTGCTTTGGCTATTCGGGATCTTTTGTGTCTCCATACAGATTTTAAGATTTTTTTGTTCTAGTTCTGTAAAAAATGCCATTGGTAATTTGATAAGGATTGCATTGAATCTGTAGATTGCTTTGAGTAGTATAGTCATTTTCATAATATTGATTCTTCCAGTCCACGAACATGGTATATCTCTCCATCTGTTTGTGTCATCTTTGATTTCTTTCATCAGTGTCTTATAGTTTTCTGAGTACAGGTCTTTTACCTCCTTAGGTAGGTTTATTCCTAGCTTTTTATTCTTTTTGTTGCAGTGGTGAATGGGATTGTTTCCTTAATTTCTCTTTCTGATCTTTTGTTGTTAGTGTATAGGAATGCCAGAGATTGCTGTGCATATATTTTGTATCCTACAACTTTACCAAATTTATTGATTAGCTCTAGTACTTTTCTGGTAGCATCTTTAGGATTATCTATGTATCATGTCATCTGCAATCAGTTACCGTTTTACTTCTTCTTTTCCAATTTGTATTCTTTTTATTTCTTTTTCTTCTCTGATTGCTGTGGCTAGGACTTCCAAAACTATGTTGAATAACAGTAGTGAGAGTAGGCACCCTTGTCTTGTTCCTGATCGTAGAGGAAATGTTTTCAATTTTTCACCATTGAGAATGAAGTTGGCTGTGGGTTTGTCATATATGGCCTTTATTATGTTGAGGTAGTTTCCCTCTATGCCCACTTTCTGGAGAGTTTTTATCATAAATGGGTGTTGAATGTTGTCAAAAGCTTTTCCTGCATCTATTGAAATGATCATATGGTTTTTATTCTTCAATTTGTTAATATGGTGTATCACATTGATTGATTTGCATATATTGAAGAATCCTTGCATCCCTGGGATAAATCCCACTTGATCATGGTGTATGATCCTTTTAATGTGTTGTTGGATTCTGTTTGCTAGTATTTTGTTGAGGATTTTTGCCTCTATATTCATCAGTGATATTGGTCTGTAATTTTCTCTTTTTGTAGTGTCTTTGTCTGGTTTTGGTGTCAGGGTGATGGTGGCCTCGTAGAATGAGTTTGGGAGTGTTCCTTCCTCTGCAGGTTTTTGGATGAGTTTGAGAAGGATGGATGTTAGCTCTTCTCTAAATGTTTGATAGAATTCACCTGTGAAGCCATCTGGTCCTGGATTTTTTTTTTTGTTGGAAGATTTTTAATCACAGTTTCAATTTCATTACTTGTGATTTGTCTGTTCATATTTTCTATTACTTCCTGGCTCAGTTTTGGAAGGTTATACCTTTCTAAGAATTTGTCCATTTCTTCCAGGTTATCCATTTTATTGGCATAGAGTTGCTTTTAGTAGTCTCTTTTGATGCTTTGTATTTGTGTGGTGTCCGTTGTAACTTCTCCTTTTTCATTTCTAGTTTTATTGATTTGAGTCCTCTCCCTCTTTTTCTTGATGAGTGTGGCTAAAAGTTTATCAAAGAACCAGGTTTTAGGCTTCCCTGGTGGTTGAGAGTCCGCCTGCTAATGCAGGGGACATGGGTTCGTGCCCCGGTCCGGGAAGATCCCACATGCCGCGGAGTGGCTAGGCCCGTGAGCCATGGCCGCTAAGCCTGCAAGTCCAGAGCCTGTGCTCTGCAATGGGAGAGGCCACAACAGTGAGAGGCCCGCGTACCGACAAAAAAAAAAAAAAAAAGTTAAAGAACCAGCTTTTAATTTTTTGATCTTTGCTATTGTTTTCTGTGTTTCTATTTCTTTTATTTCTGCTCTGATCTTTATGATTTCTTTCCATCTACTAACTTTGGATTTTGTTTGTTCTTCTTTCTCTAGTTCCTTTAGGTATAAGGTTAGAATGTTGATTTAATATTTTTCTTATTTCTTGAGGTAGGCTTTTATTGTTATAAACTTCCCTCTTAGAACTGCTTTTGTTGCATCCCATAGGTTTTGCATCGTTGTGTTTTCTTTGTCATTTGTCTCTAGGTATTTTTTGATTTCCTCTTTGATTTCTGACTGATCTCTTGGTTATTTAGTAATGTTGTATTTAACCTCCATGTGTTTGTGTTTTTTACATTTTTTTCCCTGTAGTTGATTTCTGATCGCATAGCATTGTCAGAAAAGATGCTTGATACAATTTCAATTTTCCTAAGTTTACCCAGGCTTTATTTGTGACCCAAGGTGTGATCTATCCTGGAGAATATTCCATGTGCACTTGAGAAGAAAGTGTAGTCTGCTGTTCGGATGTAATGTCCTATAAATATCAATTAAATCTATCTGGTCTATTGTGTCATTTAAGACCTACCTTGCAAACTTGTACTTTCTTCACAAGCAGGATATATTTCTGTATTTTTGAGATATATACAATAGTAATGAATACTGCTAAGAAGGGAAAATCCTGTGACCAATATCTTTGCACTGTCTAAAAATATGCAAATACTCTTTGGAACAAAGTTGTTGCTTGGGTGTATTGCTATAAGTAAAATTATTTCCCATCTGCATGACAGTTGAATTTTGGTGGCTGTTTTTTCCCACCCAGTCAATACCTTTGAACTTTTTCCCCTGAAATAAACCCCCCCTATGTAAAAAGTTATATTGGCTCTATGATATAACTGTGAAATCTTAGGCTGGCTTCTGAGGCTGGGCTGAATTTCCTCATATTTCTCAAAGTAGGATTGCCAAATGACACTCCTGACATTCATATCTTTGTGTTTAAACAAAGTGGGGACTAACTTGAAAGTGAAGCTCTGTAATGACTAGTAGATACTTTATTATTGTTTCTGATTGTTATATATAAAAGATAAAAAGAATCTATTAGTTTTATTTTTTCCTTCCTTTATATACCACAAATTTACTAGTTCAAGTAAGTGCCAGGCACTTACAAAGCTCCAAATGATGCTTTTACAAGTTATAAAATGCTTTCATGTACATTATAACCTTTAATATTCCAGATATTCATGAAGTAATAGTGAATACCAATGACCCCAAAAAGTATATAGCTAATTAAATAATTATTTGGCTTAATTTTCTATTTTTATTTGTAGTTTTATTTGCTTCTTAATTGTTTATTGCATCCTGGCTAATTTTCACATCTGAACACCTGCTGGGTTGCATATTTGGACATGACTGTGGTCATTTTTAGAGTTGACAATTTAAAGATTGATATAAAAATGAATAGGATTTCCTCAAGAAGAGGATTAGGATTTTGCCTGAGGGAAATTGGTATTTTCTCAGTCTGTGATTGCACTGGTGAAGCCTAGAAAGTAATTCTAGGCTCCTGAATATATTTCTATATAATTCTTGCTCTAAGGAATAAGAAGACTTTTGTGGGTCCAGATGGATTGTACAGCTGATGCACTGATGTGCACCTTCAAAGAAGTAGAAGGGTAGATGTGGAAAGTGCCCTGTGAACTGTGTTGAGACAGAGACCCCCAAAACAAGGCCAGAGACATGGGGTTGGGGCCGGTTGGGCAGACTGCAATATTCCACAACAATGCGTTTTACTTCTCTTCATCAGTGATATTGGTCTGTAATTTTCTCTTTTTGTAGTGTCTTTGTCTGGTTTTGGTGTCAGGGTGATGGTGGCCTCGTAGAATGAGTTTGGGAGTGTTCCTTCCTCTGCAGGTTTTTGGATGAGTTTGAGAAGGATGGATGTTAGCTCTTCTCTAAATGTTTGATAGAATTCACCTGTGAAGCCATCTGGTCCTGGATTTTTTTTTTTGTTGGAAGATTTTTAATCACAGTTTCAATTTCATTACTTGTGATTTGTCTGTTCATATTTTCTATTACTTCCTGGCTCAGTTTTGGAAGGTTATACCTTTCTAAGAATTTGTCCATTTCTTCCAGGTTATCCATTTTATTGGCATAGAGTTGCTTTTAGTAGTCTCTTTTGATGCTTTGTATTTGTGTGGTGTCCGTTGTAACTTCTCCTTTTTCATTTCTAGTTTTATTGATTTGAGTCCTCTCCCTCTTTTTCTTGATGAGTGTGGCTAAAAGTTTATCAAAGAACCAGGTTTTAGGCTTCCCTGGTGGTTGAGAGTCCGCCTGCTAATGCAGGGGACATGGGTTCGTGCCCCGGTCCGGGAAGATCCCACATGCCGCGGAGTGGCTAGGCCCGTGAGCCATGGCCGCTAAGCCTGCAAGTCCAGAGCCTGTGCTCTGCAATGGGAGAGGCCACAACAGTGAGAGGCCCGCGTACCGACAAAAAAAAAAAAAAAAAGTTAAAGAACCAGCTTTTAATTTTTTGATCTTTGCTATTGTTTTCTGTGTTTCTATTTCTTTTATTTCTGCTCTGATCTTTATGATTTCTTTCCATCTACTAACTTTGGATTTTGTTTGTTCTTCTTTCTCTAGTTCCTTTAGGTATAAGGTTAGAATGTTGATTTAATATTTTTCTTATTTCTTGAGGTAGGCTTTTATTGTTATAAACTTCCCTCTTAGAACTGCTTTTGTTGCATCCCATAGGTTTTGCATCGTTGTGTTTTCTTTGTCATTTGTCTCTAGGTATTTTTTGATTTCCTCTTTGATTTCTGACTGATCTCTTGGTTATTTAGTAATGTTGTATTTAACCTCCATGTGTTTGTGTTTTTTACATTTTTTTCCCTGTAGTTGATTTCTGATCGCATAGCATTGTCAGAAAAGATGCTTGATACAATTTCAATTTTCCTAAGTTTACCCAGGCTTTATTTGTGACCCAAGGTGTGATCTATCCTGGAGAATATTCCATGTGCACTTGAGAAGAAAGTGTAGTCTGCTGTTCGGATGTAATGTCCTATAAATATCAATTAAATCTATCTGGTCTATTGTGTCATTTAAGACCTACCTTGCAAACTTGTACTTTCTTCACAAGCAGGATATATTTCTGTATTTTTGAGATATATACAATAGTAATGAATACTGCTAAGAAGGGAAAATCCTGTGACCAATATCTTTGCACTGTCTAAAAATATGCAAATACTCTTTGGAACAAAGTTGTTGCTTGGGTGTATTGCTATAAGTAAAATTATTTCCCATCTGCATGACAGTTGAATTTTGGTGGCTGTTTTTTCCCACCCAGTCAATACCTTTGAACTTTTTCCCCTGAAATAAACCCCCCCTATGTAAAAAGTTATATTGGCTCTATGATATAACTGTGAAATCTTAGGCTGGCTTCTGAGGCTGGGCTGAATTTCCTCATATTTCTCAAAGTAGGATTGCCAAATGACACTCCTGACATTCATATCTTTGTGTTTAAACAAAGTGGGGACTAACTTGAAAGTGAAGCTCTGTAATGACTAGTAGATACTTTATTATTGTTTCTGATTGTTATATATAAAAGATAAAAAGAATCTATTAGTTTTATTTTTTCCTTCCTTTATATACCACAAATTTACTAGTTCAAGTAAGTGCCAGGCACTTACAAAGCTCCAAATGATGCTTTTACAAGTTATAAAATGCTTTCATGTACATTATAACCTTTAATATTCCAGATATTCATGAAGTAATAGTGAATACCAATGACCCCAAAAAGTATATAGCTAATTAAATAATTATTTGGCTTAATTTTCTATTTTTATTTGTAGTTTTATTTGCTTCTTAATTGTTTATTGCATCCTGGCTAATTTTCACATCTGAACACCTGCTGGGTTGCATATTTGGACATGACTGTGGTCATTTTTAGAGTTGACAATTTAAAGATTGATATAAAAATGAATAGGATTTCCTCAAGAAGAGGATTAGGATTTTGCCTGAGGGAAATTGGTATTTTCTCAGTCTGTGATTGCACTGGTGAAGCCTAGAAAGTAATTCTAGGCTCCTGAATATATTTCTATATAATTCTTGCTCTAAGGAATAAGAAGACTTTTGTGGGTCCAGATGGATTGTACAGCTGATGCACTGATGTGCACCTTCAAAGAAGTAGAAGGGTAGATGTGGAAAGTGCCCTGTGAACTGTGTTGAGACAGAGACCCCCAAAACAAGGCCAGAGACATGGGGTTGGGGCCGGTTGGGCAGACTGCAATATTCCACAACAATGCGTTTTACTTCTCTGAAGAATTTGCATTTTTATATCTAAAATTAAGAACGGAGAAAATGTGATGTCAAACTTTTTTTTCCCTGAAACTGTGAAGGAAGCATCTCCTAAATATGAAAATCATAATAAAGCATACTTTTGCAACAGATAATAATCCAATAAGGAAAAGAGCTTTGATTGCTGGCAATGCTGATAGTTTGGCTTTACTATACTAAATATTCAGATAGGGATATTTGTTTCTTTATAGTGGATAAAGGAATGCATTTGTATGTGTTGTTTCCTTGAGTTTATGAACAAAATATACAAAATGTTACTGTTTTCAAAATATATGTTGGATTCTGGAGGAGTGTTAAATTTATTTCTTTATTTTTCAAAGCTGGCAATGTGCCTATGGCCACCTTGAGTGCCAGTGGAAGAGAACAGTGCTATTTCAATGCCAGGGGCCATCTCTGATGGCTATTAACTTATGAGACACCAACTAACTAGGTGTATTTTTTTTCAGTGGAGGGGAGGAAAAATGAATGGCCTAGAACTTCTGTAACCCTCTAGTGCCTTGGCACAATGAGAACTCCCCACTGGAGAGACGATGGTTTAATGCAAGTGGCTAAGCATCACATGATGCTAATGAATTAAAACATTTGGGATTATCTGCTCTAAGTTAACTATAAGAACAAACCTCATGTTTCCATAAGAAATGTTTATATGTGTTTCTCTCTTCCTAAATTTTATGACAAGGTGTACAATAAAAAGGATGTCTGCTAGCACATGGGCAGACACAAGGAGACACAGGAAGAGGATACTACAACACAGGTGATAACAGAGACAAAACAGCTCTGTCTTATGAAACACAAGAAAGGGTTCGCCCAAACAATAACACTGTCTTAGAAAATATCTGTCACATTTAAGCAATCATAACTATTACCTATAATATTATTTTCTTTTAGAAACAGATCCCTAATGCAAAACACTTTTTTGGATACATCCACTTGATAACCAATACATAACATCCATAGTTATTATATACAGTTTTGATACAGGAGTAGTGACACTAAATCTAGAAATTTAATTTTGACTTGAGCCAAGTCAAGTTTTTCTCAACAGAAGATTCTGGGGAAAGTGTAATTAATAAAAACCAATAAATAAAAAGATGATGTGGATTAATCAGATCTGGAGAAGGAGTAGGAAGTATTCAGGATGGTTGTAGCCCATAGATGGCAGGAAAATTAAAAATGGAAATACAATACCAGAAAGAGAATACAAAAAAGAGAACATTGTGACCTCATCTATATTAAAATTTTTAATTTAAAATGAAAATAATCTGAGAGGGGGTGTATTTTGCCAGGTGTAGTTTGTGACAGTGTGGAATACAAAGGAATATTTTGGTTTTTGATATGTGAAAGAGATATAATCATAGGTGTCCATGTGAACAAAAAAAATAATAAAAAATAGAAAAGTCTGTTTTTCCTATGCAAGCTGAAAGTTTTCCCTAGGCCTTTTGTAGTGGACACTTTGAAATTCCAAATCTCTATGCCTGTAAAGCTTTAACTTTATTTCTGCTTATGATTCACTTTAAAAGGTTGGCTTACTTATTGGACCTGTAGAGAGTAGCAAATTTGGTTTGGGTATTACATTTCATTTCTTAAAAGTCCCATGCATCTCATTAGACTTACATGTGATTAAACTTGAAGAAATATATGCTATGTTTATGCAACTTCAATAGAAAAAAATATTTGTGGGCTTGCCTTAAATTAAGTGAAGTAATGCAAAGCATGAATGGGACATTAATGAGGTAATTAGAATTTCTGGGAATAATGCATTTTCAGTCAATATAGGAATGATTATTTATAGTTGGGTTTATCCATGAGGTAAAAGAAGCCAGGGTATCTATTTCAATGGAGGTTATAACTGCCTTAATTAAAAAGTTTAAAAGAAAATACAGCAATAATCTATATTGAAGGTAAATTTATGGTAGACATGAAATTATTTGGAACAATAAAGTGGTTATGTGGGAGGGCAGTTTAACTTTTTCCCTCATATTTTCTTTTTGAGTTAATTAGGTATAAAAAGTCAGGTGCTAGTGCTTACATTTTAGACTTTAGACAATATATTGGACTTAAACTAGAGACTGTTACTAGTGTTTTATTTGGTTTTGTAGCAAAAACAAACTTTAAAATGATAGTGTGTTTAGAAGTATTTTTTGTAAACCTAGGGTTTTAGGGTTCAATTCCTAGAGTTTTGGAGATGTAACTTTGATCTAGAAAGATGTTACTTTTCTTTTTTTTTAGAAAAATGTTATTTGTTAAATTTGACTGATTCATCATAAAACTGATAAGGAAAATGGGGTTTGTAAGCACATGATCTGTATAATGCCTCAAATTACACTTAATTCTGTAAGAAATGTTGGACCATTTTTTTTTTCTTAGAATATAACAAATTTAATTAAGGTTCTTGTTAAATCTTAGCCTCTTATGGATAAAAAGAGAATGAGAAACTCCAATTACATAAAAGGGTATTTGAGTAAGCTTCAAAGAAGTGATTCTAACAGGATCAGCAATGGCTGTGGAGTTGGCAAATGTCTGGACCCTCCCATAAAAGTCAGCCTGAATCAGTAATATTCATGATTTAATTGTGTCTAGGAGCTCTTTGGGCAGATACCTCAAGGAGGAGTAGTAATTAACAGTTGGGGTGACTGGAGGGGGAATTCAGTTGGAGAAATTTGAATAAGGTGAAGTAAGTTGGAGGAATTTGAATAAGGTGAAGTAAGGCTCCCAGACACCCAGACACCAGGTTAACAAAGCACCAGCTCGTGATGACCTAATTGCAACTTGGGCAGGTTAAGTTTCAAAGTTCTTGGCAAAAAGAAGTAAAAAGCAGCTAGTAACCATCTGTTGACTTGACTAGATGACATACCCTATGAGGGCAGTGGCCATGCCATTTACTGCTATGTCCCCAGCAGTGCCTGGCACAGAGATGTGTTCAGTAAATGTTGAATGAAGGAGATAAATACCAGATAAATGAAGTATCAAGTATGGTTAACAAATCTACTTTGCTGAGTGCATTCTGGGACAAATAGGCCTAAAATTAGTGATTTGGGATTTGAGTCCTACCGGTAGCAAAATCAGGCTAATAAAATATTAAAGAAAAAAACACCGAACTAACTCACTGCTGTAATTATTCTGGATCAGAGCTCAATTAAGCTCTTTAGAGTTGCCCTACTCCAAGTGGGGTCTGCAGAACAGCTCTGGTGTGCAGTGAGAGTGAGTGTTTGGAGACCTTTATAGCCGTTTGAGCAATTTTATGTAACTTGGATCTAATAATGAAAAAAGTTTGGGCTTGTATTTTACATATATCTATTTTAAATTATTTTTCGAGTAATTAATTTTTATTTAAATTTACAGTTATGTCACTCCGTGACAGATTGGGGGAAAAAAACCAACAAAACTGTTCCTTCATAACTGATCATTAGAGAAACAAACTCTGAAATCATTATGCTATTTCCCCATACTATTTGCAATTAAAAAATCCTAAATTTTAAAATAAAATTTTTTTTGAAATGGTACAAAACTTAAATTCTTCCTAGGTGTTCTCCTCTGTCTATGTCTCTCTGGGCCCCAAGGACATGCTCTGTCTGCCTCTTGGTTAACCTAGCCCTGCAAGGTGATCCCTGGATATATAGGAACGGAACTACTAGTGACTTGCAAGTTTATGTCTGACTGTATTATCTTTGTTAGCCAATGGAGCAGTTCAAGAACAACTGAATCCATGCGGTGTGTGTTCTGTCTGTAACTAGGAGGTGCTTTCTCCTTCTGCAAGGGTTCTGAATTCAGGGCACATTGGGGTTAGTTCTTGGTAATGAATCCCTATTCCTAACAAGATTAAGACTAGTGACTCTAACATAAATAGGGAGCAGACAAGTGCAGGAATATATAATTTAACATGCAGTTATCGGCGTTTTTGTAATTTTCAGCTCAGGGCCGAATAGTCTGGACTGGAGAGATTCTTTGGATTGCTCTGTCAGATGAGATAAATCTTTTTGCTTGCAAAATGAACAGTGAGCTTAAATGAACATCAGCAGTTTCAGAGCTGTTGCACCCAATTCCACACTTCCGACTCTGTTAGAACTTCCACTGATTTTAATGATGATGTTCAAAGATTCAGTCTGTCACACCTAGATGAGACCTGGGCTTATAAAATGCACCTGAAGCTGGTGGATTTTATTGGTAGGTATGGTAACGCCCATCACCTTGGGGGAAATACTTGTAATTGGCTTAACCCTTGCTGTTTGTGATTAATCACCTCTTCTGAAATAAGATGATTCAGGGTAGTCTGCCTAGGACTTCTGAAAACACACAGAAGGCTAGCTGGCTAGAGAAAAAAGTAAGTTTGGGTTCTTTATTCTACCTTTCTTTTCCAAAATCAGTAAGCTATATAGTTGTATTTAAGTATTCAAGGATAGTCTAACAATTGAATACAGCATTTTGAGATCGTTATGTCCTTGTTTGTACTAACACTAGAGATCAGATCTGGAGCACCTCCTTTACAGTGATGTGGGAGATTCCTGATGGCTCCATCTCCTACGGGAGCCATGCTATTTTATCCATTGGCATCTCAGTGTCCTCACTTGTGAAATAAGGTAATTGAACTTAAACCTTTCCAAGGTCTCTTTTGGTTTTCAGCTTATGAAAATCCCTTTAAAATTACTATTGAGTACCTATTAGATAACAAACAATGTGCTAGATGCTATGGAGAATATGCAAGAGAGGAGCAAGAGACTTTGATGCATACATACTTATGTCCCATCCTAATAGGTATCTCGAGATAAAGATGCAGTATGTGTGTTTGATTTTTGAGCAAAGTCATAGACATCTCAGAGATCCCTGATACTTCATCTCTTCTCAAGTGTCACAGAATTTCTGAGTGTCTGGGATGAGGCAGGGGATGGGTTAATATAGAGTTGCTAAAAGATTAATGGTTAAAAATCAAACACTTTCCTAGAAAATATAAATAGTCAGTTCCCTCCTCCCAACCCCCAATTTAAAAATAATATGATAGGATGTGTAAGATTATTAGTAACTAAAGGAATCAGATGGTAAGAATTTTTCACCTTCTAGACAGTTCTGTCAGTTTGGGTAATTTAGGTTTGCTGAGATAACAGACAACCCCTGAATTTTACAGGCTTGTTACAACATGATTTTTCACTTAGGATGCAGTCCTCTATGGGTCTGGAAGATTCTTTGGGGCATCTGTTCTCTAGGCTGCAACTCAGGAAACCCACCATCTTGTAGAAACACCATCTTGAAGATTTGACCTCCTTAGACGACATGGCAGGGGGAAGAGAGAACAGGCAGAGTTTTGCACCAGTTCTTGAATGCTTTTATCTAGAACTGACAGAAGTCATTTCCACTCACATTTATTGGCCAAAACAAGTCATCTGGCTCCAGCTAACTTCAAGAGGGTAGAAAGGTGTAATCTTCCCCAGTACCTGGAAGGAGAGGAGAATTGGAAATATTGGTGAGCAGTGGTAATATTTACCAAAATTATCAAGTATTAAAAAAATGGGCAGAGTTATGAGGACACAGGCTCTTTTTGTACACCAATGGTGTATATGAAGTGGTTCAGTTTTTATAGGTGATCATTTAAAACAATTAGTAAAATATACCATTGCTTGGATCCAGCAATTTTAGCAATATGACCCCAGCTAAACTTTACTGAGTCTTACTATGCACCAGGTACTGTGTTGAGAAATCTACACACTTTATTATATTTAGTGATTACTTTTAGGAGTTTATCCTAAGAAAATAAGTGGACATATGCATAAAAATTTTCACAGGAACTTTTTCCTTAAAATAAGAAGAGACCTGCATTAATAAGAGGAAACAACCTACATATCCACCAGGAAGGGACTAATTAAATAACATATGTACCCAATGGAGCACTATAACATGCATCTGTGTTCTTGTCCATTATCTATTACTGAGTGAAAAAAATTTACAAGGAAGCAAATATAATATTGTCATATGAAAAATATATAGGAAACAGTTTGGAAAGATAAACACTTAATTTTTTAAAAAATGTAGTACCCTCAGTGTTGTGAGATTACAAAATCCTGAATCTCTTAAAATGAAGTTGTGTTTCCTTTAAAATGAATATAAAGCAAATTTTATTTTAAAATAAATTGTAATCATTTGTTTTTTATTGCCTCAGTTCGCAAAAGGCAGCATCAAAACATTATGCACCTGTAAAAGACATATATGAGGTACTTTGCCTTTAAAAAACTGATCATCTTACAAGAAGACAAAGTTTTCATGTGTTTTAATTAGAACAGAATATAAGATAGAATGGAATATTGCCCAATGTGTATGGTACAAAGGAAAATTGTTAGAGGGGGTCAGAAATGAGACTGAATGTTACCTTGAGTTATCGAGAAAAACTTCATGTAAGAAAAACACAGTTTGAGTCTTGATAGCTGTGGTTGAAAAGTTGAGGTGAAAGGGAAATCATGCAAAAAACGTGCTATATAATGGTAGGAATTGACGTGGTGTTTAAGGCTAAATCCAGCTAATTTCAGAAGGTATTATTAGGAGTCAGAGTGAGAAGGGATTCTCCCATTACCTGGAACGTGCTAGATGTTCTACCATTAGAGATATATGCAGTTGTATCTGCAGGGGATCTGTTCTAGGACCTTCCTTGGACACCAAAATCCATGGATGCTCAAGTCCCATAGTTGGTTCTTGTTATCTATGGAATCCGCATCTGCTGATTAACCCATCTTCGTGAAAAATAATTGCATGAAAGTGGACGTGTGCAGTTTAAAGCCGTGTTGTTCAAGGGTCGACTGTAAATGAAAACATTTCCTTGAAAGAGAAACCTTTAAGACTGATTCTGGTTTGTTAAGAAAATTAATGTCAGGAAGATCTCTTTTTTTTTCTTTTCTTTTTTTAAGCCATTCTCTCAAAGAAAAAATAAGTTGAATACAATACGAGCCTTATATGAGTAAGAAAAAACAGTTATTGGCCTATTTATTTAAACTAGCTTTTTCTTCTTTCTTCCTCCAGTGCACATTCCAAGTAATCAAATAGAAAATTCTTTCTGTATTACAAACTTAGTATAGTATCTCCTGAAGAATAAAAGTCAATGTAATTATTAAGAGTAAATTTCTTTTCACTTCTTGGACTTGGGCAAACTTCTGGCACTCAAGTGGAAAGGATTTATGGTCCTTATTGATTGCACAGGGAAACCACTTTTTATATTAAGCTATATTACATAGGGCCCTGGATTCAACAACAGATTTTATTATTCATTTGGTTATGGACCTCTCAACCGTGAGTTGAAATCTTGTCCAGGTCCCAAGAGGAGGATTTTCTTGTGTCTTTTAAAGTCGATTTGAAAAAGCTGGAGCACCTCCACCATGGAATTAAAATTCCTAAAAAATTTTTTACCATATCGTTTATTAAAATGCCACAGGTCAGAGCCTTCTTTGTGGAGGATTTCTTTAAATAGTAAGATAAATTTACTTCTTTTATTTTTAAAATTAAAAAAAATTATTTTATTGAAGTGTAGTTGATTTACAATGTGTGTTAATTTCTGATGTGCAGCAAAGTGATTCAGTAACATATATATATACATATACATTCTTTTTCATATTCTTTTCTATTATGGTTTATCACAGGATATCAAATATAGTTCCCTGTGCTATATAGTAGGACCTCGTTTATCCATTCTATATATAATAATATGCATCTGCTAATCCCAAACTCCCACTCCCTCCCTCCCCCTCCCCTCCCCCTGGGCAACCGCAAGTCTATTCTCTATGTCTGTGAGTCTGTTTCTGTTAAGATAAATGTATATATGTGCCACATCTTCTTTATCCATTCATCTGTTGATGGACACTTAGGTTGCTTCCATGTCCTGGCTATTGTAAATAGAGCTGCAATGAACATTTTGGTACATGACTCTTTTCGAATTATGGTTTTCTCAGGGTATATGCCCAGTAGTGGGATTGCTGGGTCGTATGGTAGTTCTATTTGTAGTTTTTTAAGGAACCTCCATAGTGGCTGTATCAATTTACATTCCCACCAACAGTGCAAGAGTGTTCCCTTTTCTCCACACCCTCTCCAGCATTTATTGTTTGTAGATTTTTTGATGATGGCACATATATACAATGGAATATTACTCAGCCATAAAAAGGAATGAAACTGAGTTATTTGTAGTGAGGTGGATGGACCTAGAGTCTGTCATACAGAGTGAAGTAAGTCAGAAAGAGAAAAACAAATACCGTATGCTAC
>NC_041214.2:56174983-56185512 GCF_002837175.3 Physeter macrocephalus
AAGAGATATGGGGACATATGTATATGTATAACTGATTCACTTTGTTATAAAGCAGAAACTGACACGCCATTGTAAAGCAATTATACTCTAATAAAGATGTTAAAAAAAGATAAATGTAAATAGTATTCTGGTTGTAAACAAATGTTCTCTAGGCTTGTTCTCTAAACTAAACATATTCTAAATAATTCAGTTTAAACCTCAGCTCTTCTCTACCTGTAGCAGTCACACAATAAACATTTGTATGTTTCTTCAGTATTTTTCCCACTAGGACTTAATACTTGGCAGAACTGATTAGAAAAATATATTCAAGTCCCATACTTAATAGAAAAAAATGCCCCTGTATATCAGAAAACTGCTTAGACCTGAAACACTGAGCAGAACAATAAACAGCTTTGGTTGGTGATCTCACTTTTTAAGATATTGCTGCAATTATTTGAATATATAACTTTTCTTTTTTTCTCTCCTAAAGGAAAAATGAAAACAATACAAGTAACTGTTGAAATATTAAGTTGAGTGTGATTTTCCTGTTCCAATTTTAAATGTTCTCAAGGAAAATTAAATGGTGCTGATTGTAGCCCCATGTTCCTATTGTACTGCAGTGCTAAATAATAAAAATGAAATATATTTTTATAACCCAGTAGCACAACAGAGCTGCACTTGGCTCGACCACATACAAAGAAGCCTTGTTTTGGCTGCATTTTGCTGGGGATGCTTTCTCTATTTATAGGCTCTACAGTGAAGCCTTCTGGGGAATGATTACTCAGTGTAGCCACGTTTCTGTCAAAGCATCTGGAAAAAAAAACAACAGAAAGAAATCTCTGGCATAGAACACACTAATCAATATGTAATGATATGGCTGGATCAATAACTTCTAATTTTCTAGGTTTGTAAAATGTCAACTGTATGAATGTATTAGCAGGTTAAAAAGTTTCCAAGTAGAACAAATGCGTAAATTCAAGAGAGTTTTTTTCAGTCTGTTTTATTCATGAATATCACTTTTTATTTCAGATAAAGTTTATGGTTAATAGCATCCTCAGTGTGCAAATATCACCCTGTCCACATTTTTCTTTTCTAACAATAGAAGTCATGATTCCTTTTTCCCAGGGTGAAAAGTTTTCATTCACACTGTGTTACATCATCCTGGAGAAAAGATAAACATTTATGAGGTAGCAAGTGTCACAACTTGTGAAGATGCAATGTCTTTTGTTTAGTCATTAAACCTCCCCCACACACTTTTTACATTTATAGAGATCAAACATTAAATAGAACTTTTTATATGTAAAATACTAGAAAACAATTTATCTCTGAAATGCTATAATCTCCTGTCATCTAGGTCCTGAGCTGGGTGCTCTGTGTGCATTTTAATTGGTGATTCCCACATTCTGGTGGGTGGATTTTCCCTTCCACCAGCCCTTCCTTTTTCTCTCCCTCTTTCCTATTTCATTCCTTCTTTTTCCTTTCCTTCACCTTCCTTTCAATTTTCTTTTTGAGAACTTTAAGAAATTATTATAAAATTAGTTCATGCTAATTTTGGAAAATTTAAGAAAAATGGAAAAGTGTAGGATAAAAATAGCATTCCTCAAAATCAACCATCATTATCCTTTCATATATTTTCCTTAAATTATTATTATTATTATTTTTCTTTTTCGGTACGCGGGCCTCTCACTGTTGTGGCCTCTCCCGTTGCGGAGCACAGGCTCCGGACGCGCAGGCTCAGCGGCCATGGCTCACGGGCCCAGCCGCTCTGCGGCATGTGGGATCCTCCCGGACCGGGGCACGAACTCGTGTCCCCTGCATCGGCAGGCAGACTCTCAACCACTGCACCACCAGGGAAGCCCTTTCCTTCAATTTTTAAAAAATACTGGGCTTCCCTGGTTCGGGAAGATCCCACATGCAGCGGAGCGGCTGGGCCCGTGAGCCATGGCCGCTGAGCCTGCGCGTCCGGAGCCTGTGCTCCGCAACGGGAGAGGCCGCAGCGGTGAGAGGCCCGTGTACCGAAAAAAAAAAATAAAATAAAAAAAATAAATAAATAAAAAGAAATAAACTGAGGTTCCTTTATTTAAAAAAAAAAAAATTTTGTTTTACAAAGTTGACATAATACTAAACATTCAATTTTATCTTTCACTTTTTCACTTATGGCACATATCTAATAGTTTTATTAAACACTCTTTAAAGCGTTACTTAAATTATTTGTTCCCACAAAAATATACCATTTATTAAAAGCTTAGAAAAGCCTGCATCATTTCATAATTTACTCTCATTTCTCTTATAATTTTAATCTTTTCCTCTCACTTCAATCTCTATTTGAAAGTATATACAAGTCTCTCCTACATTAAACACATCATTTTGTAATTGTATGCCTCACTCTAAATTACTGCCCTTTCTCCTTCTCTTGGGAGTCAACCTCTCAGTCACTTTTAAAACCATTCTATTCAGACTTCAGCCTCCATTGGTCTATACAACTTGCTCTGGTAAATGGCACCAATGACAGCTGGTTCACTCAACTCAATGGTTTCTTTGCAATCTTATCTGTGTCACATTTTTTTGGAGGGCTGCTCTTCCTCTCCCTACCCCTTGGTGTGTTAGTGCCCCCCAGGGGTCTGTCCTGGCTCTTCTTTTCAACCTTTGCACTCTCATCTTCTCCCATGATTACTACCACTACCCATATATCCATTACTCTCAAGTACAAAATTCAGATCCAACTTTCTTTCTATTGGCTATTATCACTTAGTTGCTCTTCAGGCAATTCCTACTTTTCATGTCCACATGCTATTATTCTCTTTCTCTCTGCTTTATTTTCTCTTAGATTCCCTTTCTTACCTTCCTGGTTCCAGAGTCAGAATATTGGGAATCATCTTTGCTCCTTTGTCTTACCCATCTCATCCCCTCTGTTCAAATCATAAAGTTCTGAAAAGAAGCCACCATCACTTCACCCATGTCTGCTTCTCCTCCCCTCCCCAAAGCTACTGCTCCAACTCAGTCCTGTGACATGTCAGCCTGAGTATTCCCAGCCCCACTGCTTTCTTCCTCCTTTTCACTAATGCTAGTGATCTTTAATCTGTTTGCCAAACACCTACTTGAATTTCAAAACTTAGATTGAAGGTCAACCCTATAAAAATTTTCCTGACTTTCATCTTTCCAAAGTAAAATTGAATACTCTTTCCTTGTTGATATTTTTGCTGTACTGTGCATACACTTTTCCAGGGCAATTACAATCATAATGTATTTACATTTCTTTGTCTCTGCATTAGATTATAACACATTATAAGGCAGGGGTCATGTCTGTAAGAGCATGTCTTTTTTGTCCTTGTATTACTTTTACCTGGAACATAGGAGATATGTAATAAGTGGTAAATGAATGAACAAATGGCTAGGCTTATAATATTTAATCTTTTCATTTATTTATTTAGAATATTTTCAATTTACTGCTTATATATAATTCTGTAAACCATATCATAAATCTTTATTTGAATTTTGCATTCTTTCCTATGGATAGAAATAATCCCTAGAAGTTTAATTACTGGGACAAAGAATAGGAATATTTTGAAGATTCTTGATACATATTGCCCAAATATGTATCAGAATGTTTGATGTTTTTAACAGTTTAATTCAAATTTTAATAAATATTTGTTTTTAAACAATAGCATAGTGAAATCATAGATTTTAAAAAAATTTCCTGCTGGGGAGCTATTTTTGGGTTGGGTAATATACAGTTTCTATTTGCAAACTGACAGTGACATGCTGAAGTTGGTAATATTAAATGACCCTCTATTTCCCAATGCCATGGAAAGTATGGAAGGTAGCATTTAATAAAAGCCAAATAGGCAATGTACAAAAGCTTAAGTTTTTTCCTTTCTTTTTCTTTTGTCACAGTCTAATAATTTCCTAGTGGACTTTGATTATTAAGAAACAGTGCAAGGCCTACCTTTTTAACCTTCCTTTCTGAATAGACTATTGATTCAACTTAAACTGCTTTTTAAAAGTTCAATATGCGCATCTGGGGAGTTTGCTACCCCTGTGCTTTACAGAGGGGTTGTGAGAATTAATACATTTATTGAGCATTATGTGCCTTTTGGATGAAAGGTTTGGTATAAACAACTCTAGTATTGTTATTTAAAAGCAAACTTCTTTGGGGAAAGAAAAAAGGCTTCCACAGTAACTTTTGATTAAAAGTTATGTACTCCAGTACTCTTTTCCAAAGGCAATCTCCAAGGAAGCCTTGAAAATTGTACACCTTGCCATCTGCTGATATGATACAGCACAAAGAGAAGTCCATCTATTTTAAGCCAGTCCACCTATTTTAAGCCAGTACGGTCTTGATTTGATCTCAGCTCATCTTAGCCACCCTGAGTTTATTGTTGTGTTTTTCTTATGGTTTGAATCATTTCTTGATTGATTTTATTGTTTAATTGGAACTGAATTAATGTGGCTAATTCCCTGGCAGACCTCTCTCTCTCTCTCTCTCTCTCTTTTTTTTTTTTTTTTTTTTTTTTAACAGAGCAGATCCCATGTGATCTGGAATGCATGGGGTTTTGGTAGCTATGGTAACCACATCATAAACCTTGATGGATGGCAGGTGCTTTAAGCACTTCCACTATTAGAGCATTATGGGCCCTCTATGTTTTCAGCTAAGAATGACATTTGCCCACAGGGATTATAAAACAGAAAGAACTTTTACTCTTGATTTGGCAGTGAGGAGATAACAGACATGTACTAACTAGGACATAATGAAACTGGATGAGGATTACTCTGATAAATTCTACTAAAAGGGAGAAACTGGGGCTAAAGCAGAGCGTAGTATAAATGGCAAAGCAGTGTAACGTCTCTCTACACTGTAAGTGCATCTGGTAACAAACACTGTGTTTGTATGTTATTACCTGTGAGTCTTGACATCTTGAGTCATGTGTGGGTCAATAAATAAAGTTTAGGAAGGAATTATAAGTCCAGAACTTTTGAAAATTGTAATATGTTTACCTGAAAGATGGGAAAGAAGACATTTATTAGGTTTTTGATGACTTGGGGGGTGGGAATGAGGAGATGGTAGGTAGCCTGTTAGATGACACAATAGGGATTCAAAATCACTCAGATGAACTGAAGGTGGTGTAACCCATGAAAATGTGGTTAGAATTAGGCAGAAAGCTTTAAGTTAGAAGAGCACAGTGGTCACACTCAAGGAGAAGCATTTTAGAGAGATATTGAATATGCAAGGGAGGCTAAAAATAAGCAGGAACCCATAACAGAAAACACTGTATTTAGGAGAATAGATCACTGAGTGCTATTTAATAAATCATGAATTTCAGAAACTGGTGCGATTGAGTAGAGTAACAAATACAATACATGAGGTAGTTCCAGAGGGCTGCAATAGTACAGAGTCAAAGGGAATACGAAAAAAGGCAAAATTAACATTGGCCTTCGAGAGCATTCTTTTTTCACTCAGAATGCCTGATTAGCTGTTCCCTAGGTTAAAAGAAACAAACTACAAATGGAGTACTAGAAACAAACTACAAGTGGATGACTCTGGAAAAGTCATCAAGACATTTCTAGGCAGTGAATTCTGTTACTTACTAGAAACACTTTATTGGGAGAGATTTTGAAATTACTCCCTTTAAGGGTCTTTAAAAGCAGGATGGTAATTTTGTTGTGAGAGGTAGCATGATGACTAAGGCTGTAATGGGCTCTGTGCTTCTAAAATCCTCTTCAACAGTCTTGAAAATACGGTTTCCTTTCTGATGGAGGAAACATAACATTCTCAATTTTCTCTGTGGAGTTGGCCTGTAAAATTCCATGGAGGGCGAATACGCTTAGTCGAATCCATCATTTACTCAAATGTTCTAAGTCTCAGGAGATTTCAATGGCCCCCAGCATTGTGGTAAAATGTCCTCTTTGGACATCCTAATTAACTGGAGTTGGTAATTTTTCCTTTTACCTCTCTCCTTATAACCTTTTCCACATTTAGTTTAGGCATTTATATAAGAAATACATCAAAATTTCAAGCTCTGTCATAATTTGAATAATTAGAATAGTTTTCCTGGCAGTTTAAAAAGTTATAAAAAAGACTAAGGTGGCTTGAAGCCAATATAGTATTTTACTGGACTTTGTTTTTTTTTGTTGCATACAATTATTTGGAGCATTTTGGTCTTAATCAGCATTATGTTGGCTTATGGAACTTAAGATACTAAAAGTAGCTGAAGTAAAAAACAATAATTCATCAGTAGGCAATGAGAAAACCTCATGGAACTAAAGAGCGACAAGTACAGCTGAGCCTCATTGAAAGGCTGGACTCAGGAACTGGAAACATGTTAGGTACAAAGCAATCCCCCTATACTCCCTTTTTTCTATGTACCTAGTGTCAAATGTATACTCTTTTTATACAACCAAGGTAACTGATCTTGAGTTCCAATGTCAAATTCTTGTGAGAGACATTCTAATAAGATCATTTGGATCAGCTGTGGCAGGAGAGTCCAGGCATGTGGCAGTGGCTTCTCAAAGTGTGGCCCTTGGATAATCACCTGGGCATTTGTTAGGAATGCAAATTCTTGGACCAGATCACAGATCTCTGAATAAAAAATTCAAGAGGTGGGGCTCAGACATCTGAATTTTAGCAAGCCCTACAGGTAATTATGAGCCACCCTGAAGTTTGGAAACCTCTGCGGGGTGACCAGCTTATTTGGTTTTCCCTCCTGGTCTGGGCATTGAAAGTCCAGCATCTGGGAAACTACTCAGTCTAGGACAAACCAGCACAGTTGGCTACTCTGTTCCTTAGTTGGGCTGTAGGAGCAGGTGCTGAGATGCAGGATGCACATGCTAAGGGGGCCTGGGAAGTTCTCTTAGGCAGGGGTGTAGGAGTGGTAGAAAAATAATTATAAATTGGTACTTTTAAAGTGAATCCCTCATTTTAATTGTATTTGAGCAACCCTTCCAATGTAACTGGAAAAAATTAGTTATTAAAACAACCATCTTTAAGATATTGTGGTGTACCCTAGTGTATTCTCTTAACTTTCCTCTTTTATGTTTTTAAAACATGATGAGCCTTGTGAGAGCACCAGAATCACAACTAACTGCTGAACAATCATAGACAGGAAGACACTGGAACTCACCAAAAAAATACCCCACAACCAAAGACAAAGGAGAAGCCACAATGAGATGGTAGGAGGGTGCAATCACAATAAAATCAAATCCCATAACTGCTAGGTGGGTGACTCACAAACTGGAGAACAGTTATACCACAGAAGTCCACCTACTGGAGTGAAGGTTCTGAGCCCCATGTCAGGCTTTCCAACCTGGGGGTCAGGCAATAGGAGGAGAAATTCCTAGAGAATCAGACTTTGAAGGCCAGCAGGATTTGATTGCAGGACTTCGACAGGACTGGGAGAAACAGAGACTACACTCTTGGAGGGCACACACAAAATAGTGTGCACATCGGGACCAGGGGAAGAGCAGTGACCCCATAGGAGACTGAACCAGACCTACATGCTAGTGTTGGAGGGTCTCCTGCAGAGGCGGGGGGTGGCTGTGGCTCACCGTGGGGACAGGATACTGGCAGAAGAAGTTCTGGGAATTACTCCTTGGTGTGAGCCCTCCAAGAGTCTGCCATTAGCCCCACCAAAGAGCCGGGTAGGCTCCTGTGCTGGGTCACCTCAGGCCAAAAAACCAATAGGGAGGGAACCCAGCCCCACCCATCAGCAGACAAATGAATTAAAGTTCTACTGAGCTCTGCCCAACAGAGCAACACCCAGCTCTACCCACCACCAGTCCCTCCCATCAGGAAGCTTGCACAAGCCTCTTAGGTAGACTCATCCACCAGAGGGCAGACAGCAGAAGCAAGAAGAACTACAGTCTTATAGCCTGTGGAAGGAAAACCACATTCACAGAAATATAGACAAAATGAAAAGGCAGAGGACTTTGTACCAGATGAAGGAACAAGATAAAACCCCAGAAAAACAACTAAATGGTAGTGAAGATGATCCAGGACCTCGGAAGAGGAAAGGAGGCAAAGATAGAGAAGATGCAAGAAATGTTTAACAAAGACCTAGAAGAATTAAAGAACAAATACCTAGAAGAATTAAAGAACAAACAGAGATGAACAGTACAATAAATGAGATGAAAAATATGCTGGAAGGAATCAATAGCAGAATAACTGAGGCAGAAGAATGGATAAGTGACCTGGAAGACAGAATGGTGGAATTCACTGCTGAGGAACAGAATAAAAAGAATGAAAATAAATGAAGACAAGAGGCTTCTGGAACAACATTAAACACAACAATATTCGCATTATAGGGGTTCCAGGAGGAGAAGAGAGAGAGAAAGGACCTGAGAAAATATTTGAAGAGATTATAATTGAAAACTTCCCTAACAAGGGAAAGGAAATAACCACCCAAATCCAGGAAGCACAGAGAGTCCCAGGAAGGATAAACCCAAGGAGAAACACACCGAGAAACATAGTAGTCAAATTGACAAAAATTAAAGACAAAGAAAAATTATTGAAAGCAGCAAGGGAAAAACGACAAATAATATACAAAGGAACTCCCATAAGGTTAACAGCTGATTTCTCAGCAGAAACTATACAAGCCAGAAGGGAGTGGCACATAAAGTGAAGAAAGGAAAGAATATACAAAGATTACTCTACCCGGAAATGATCTCATTCAGATTCGATGGGGAAATCAAAAGCTTTACAGACAAGCAAAAGCTAAGGGAATTCAGCACCACCAAACAAGCTCTACAACAAACACTAAAGGAACTTCTCTAAGTGGGAAACACAAGAGATGAAAAGGACCTACAAAAACAAACCTATAACAATTACGACAATGGTAATAGGAACATACATATCAATAATTACCTTAAACGTAAATGAATTAAATGATCCAGCCAAAAGACACAGGCTCGCTGAATGGATACAAAAACAAGACCCGTATATATGCTGTCTACAAGAGACCCACTTCAGATCTAGGGACACAGACTGAAAGTGAGGGGATGGAAAAAAGATATTCCATGCAAATGGAAATCAAAAGAAAGCTGGAGTAACAATACTCATATCAGATAAAATAGACTTTAAAATAAAGAATGTTACAAGAGACAAGGAAGGACACTACATAATGATCAAGGGATCAATTGAAGAGGAAGATATAACAATTATAAATATATATGCACCCAACATAGGTGCATTGCCTCAATACATAGGGCAAATGCTAACAGCTTTAGAAGAGGAAATTGATATTAACACAATAATACTGGGGGACTTTAACACCTCACTTACACCAATGGACAGATCATCCAGACAGAAATATAACAAGGAAACACAAGCTTTAAATGACACAATAGACCAGATAGATTGAATTGATATTTTAGGATATTCCATCCAAAACTAGCAGATTACAATTTCTTCTTAAGTGCACATGGTACATTCTCCAGGATAGATCACATCTTGGGTCACAAATCAAGCTTCGGTAAATTTAAGAAAATTGAAATCATATCAAGCATCTTTTCTGACCACAACACTATGAGATTAGAAATCAATAACAGGGAAAAATCGTAAGGAACACAAACACATGGAGGCTAAACAATATGTTACTAAATAACGAAGAGGTCACTGAAGAAATCAAAGAGGAAATCAAAAAATACCTAGAGACGGGCTTCCCTGGTGGTGCAATGGTTGAGAGTCCACCTGCCGATGCAGGGGACACGGGTAAAAAAAAAAAAAAATACCTAGAGACAAATTACAATGAAAATACGATGATCCCAAACCTATCAGATGCAGCATAAACAGTTCTACAAGGGAAGCTTATAGCAATACAAGCCTACCTCAGGAAACAAGAAAATTCTCAAATAAACAATCTAACCTTACACCTAAAGGAACTAGAGAAGGAAAAAAAAACAAAACCTAAAGTTAGTAGAAGAAAAGAAATCATAAATATCAGAGCAGAAATAAATGAAATAGAAACAAAGAAAATAGCAAAGATCAATACAACTAAATGCTGGTTCTTTGAGAAGATAAACAAAATTGATAAACCATTAGCCAGACTCATGAAGAAAAAAAGGGAGAGGACTCAAACCAATAAAATTAGAAATGAAAAAGGAGAAGTTACAACAGACAACACAGAAATACAAAGCATCCTAAGAGACTTCTACAAGCAACTCTATGCCAATAAAATGAGCAACCTGGAAGAAATGGACACATTCTTAGAAAAGCACAACCTTCTGGGACTGAACCAGGAAGATAGAGAAAATATAAACCGACCAATCACAAGCACTGAAATTGAGACTGGGATTAAAAATCTTCCAACAAACAAATACCCAGGACCAGATGGCTTTACAGGCAAATTCTATCAAACATTTAGAGAAGAGCTAACAACTATCCTTCTCAAACTCTTCCAAAATATAGCAGAGGGAAGAACACTCCCAAACTCATTCTACGAGGCCACCGTCACCCTGATACCAAAACCAGACAAAGATGTCACAAAAAAAGAAAACTACAGACTAATATCACTGATGAACATAGATGCAAAAATCCTCAACAAAATACTAGCAAAAAG
>NC_041214.2:56185668-56201563 GCF_002837175.3 Physeter macrocephalus
AAAAAAAAAAAAAAATCTTCCAACAAACAAAAGTCCAGGACCAGATGGCTTCACAGGTCAATTCTATCAAACATTTAGACAAGAGTTAACATCTATCCTTCTGAAACTCTTCCAAAAAATTGCAGAGGAAGGAACACTCCCAAACTCATTCTATGAGTTCACCATCACCCTGATACCCAAACCAGACAAAGATACTACATTAAAAAAAAAAATTACAGACCAATATCACTGATGAATATACAGGCAAAAATCCTCAACAAAATACTAGCAAACAGAATCCAACAACACATTAAAAGGATCATACACCATGATCAAGTGGGATTTATCCCAGGGAGGCAAGATTCTTCAATATGTGCAAATGAATCAATGTGATACACCATATTAACAAATTGAATAAAAGCCATATGATCATTTCAATAGATGCAGAAAAAGCTTTTGACAACATTCAACACCCATTTATGATAAAAAAATCTTCAGAAAGTGGGCAAAGAGGGAACCTACCTCAACATAATAAAGGCCATATACGAAAGAATATACAAAGATTACTCTACCCGGAAATGATCTCATTCAGATTCGATGGGGAAATCAAAAGCTTTACAGACAAGCAAAAGCTAAGGGAATTCAGCACCACCAAACAAGCTCTACAACAAACACTAAAGGAACTTCTCTAAGTGGGAAACACAAGAGATGAAAAGGACCTACAAAAACAAACCTATAACAATTACGACAATGGTAATAGGAACATACATATCAATAATTACCTTAAACGTAAATGAATTAAATGATCCAGCCAACATTTCCTCTAAGATCAGGAACAAGACAAGGGTGCCTACTCTCACCACTATTACTCAACATAGTTTTGGAAGTCCTAGCCACAGCATTCAGAGAAGAAAAGATCAAAGATGACACAAACAGATGGAGAGATAGATATACCATGTTCTTGAATTGGAAGAATCAATATTGTGAAAATGACTATGCTACCCAAAGCAATCTACAGATTCAATGCAATCCCTATCAAATTACCAATGGCATTTTTTACAGAACTAGAACAAAAAATCTTAAAATTTGTGTGTAGACACAAAAGACCCTGAATAGCCAAAGCAGTCTTGAGGGAAATTAACGGAGCTGGAGCAATCAGACTCCCTGACTTCAGACTATACTACAAAGCTACAGTAATCAAGACTATATGGTATTGGCACAAAAACAGACATATAGATCAATGGAACAGGATAGAAAGCCCAGAGATAAACCCATGTACCTATGGTCAACTAATCATGAAATTAGAACACTCCCTAACACCATACACAAAAATAAACTCAAAATGGATTATAGACCTAAATGTAAGACTGGACACTCTAAAACTCTTAGAGGAAAACATAGGAAGAACATTTTGACATAAATCACAGCAAGATCTTTTTTGTTCCACCTCCTAGAGTAATGGAAATAAAAAGAAAAACAAAGAAATGGGACCTAATGAAACTTAAAACTCTTGCAAAGCAAAGGAAACTATAAACAAGACGAAAAGACAACCCTCAGAATGGAGAAAATATTTGCAAACGAATCAATGGACATAGGATTAATCACCAAAATATATAAACAGCTCATGCATCTCAATATTAAAAAAAAACCCACTCAATTAATGGGCAGAAGACCTAAATAGACATTTCTCCAAAGGAAATATACAGATGGCCAAGAAGCACATGAAAAGCTGCTCAACATCACTAATTATTAGAGAAATGCAAATCAAAACTACAATGAGGTATCACCTCACACCAGTGAGAATGGGCATCATCAGAAAATCTACAAACAACAAATGCTGGAGAGTGTGTAGATCAAAGGGAACCCTCTTGCACTGTTGGTGGGAGTGTAAATTGATACAGCCACTATGGAGAACAGTATGGAGGTTCCTTAAAAAACTAAAAGTTGAATTACAATATGACCCAGCAATCCCACTGTGGGGAATATACCCAGAGAAAAACATAATTCAAAAAGACACATGTACCCCTATGTTCATTGTAGCACTATTTACAATAGCCCGGTCATGGAGGCAACATAAATGCCCATCAACAGACAAATGGATAAAGATATGGTACATATAGACAATGGAATATTACTCAGCCATAAAAAGGAATGAAATTTGGTCATTTGTGGAGACATGGATGGATCTAGAGACTGTCATACAGAGTGAAGTAAGTCAGAAAGAGAAAAACAAATATTGTATATTAACACATATACGTGCAACCTAGAAAAATGGTACAGATGAACTGGTTTGCAGGGCAGTAATAGAAACACAGATGCAGAGAACAAATGTATGGACACCAAGGAGGGAAAGCAGTGTGCGGGGGTGGTGGTGGGATGAATTGGGAGATTGGGATTGACATATATACACTAATATGTATAAAATAGATAACTAATAAGAACCTGCTGTATAAAAAAATAAATAAAATTCAAAATACAAATCATGATGAGCACTCCAAAGTTAGCTTATCAGAGTATCTTATAGAATGTTAAGTTTCTAGGGTTTTCTTTGTGTTTGCCCACTCCAAAAGGTAGATAGGAAACTGTCTGAATTAACCACAATACCAGTGGTGAATAGACAGAAGCTACAGCTTCTCTTGTTTTGAAAATACAAGGTCAAAGTCATACATTTATAAATTAATTTTACTTTGTGTGAATCCAAATTTCATATTAGAGAGCTCAAGCAAGTCAGGGAAGTACTGTGTTGCCATGGATCGTCAAACGTATTCCGTTATTGAGCTCTCTCAGGGGAAGGGTATATTTCATTGTTTGTTCTTTCCAGAAGTTGGCAACTCAAGGGAGTTATCATTCTACACTAAACCCAAAACCTCTAAATACCTTCATCGTAATGAAAAAAGTCTTTCACAATGGACAGTTTGAAAGATGTAAAAGTTATTCTCTGTCACTGAGATTTTATGGGGAAAGCTGGTTCTAAGCACTACCTTTCTAAGCTTTCTAATAAATCAACACTACTGAAAACATTTAAAGTGTCAGTGTGGCATAGAAATTATCCCCATAGAAAATTATGACTTTTTTTTTTGCTTTTCTATTGCTTCGAGAACACTTTACAATATTGCCAATGCCTGCTACTCCTCTAAACCCTATAGCAGATGTGAACAGCATCATATATTGGAAAACATGATGGCTGTGCATTCATAAGAAAGTCTTATAGAACAAAATGCATTAATGTTTCCTAGCTGCATTGGGATTTATAGTAAATCACCAGGAATCATATTCTGTGGAATTTAAAAGAGACTTAGAATCTCTTGATTTAAAAAGACTTAAAGGGGAGCAGCTCTGGGGATTTATAGAGTTTTCAAATTTGCTAATACTGAAAAGTGTTATTATTCTAGAAAGTCTTTATTAAACAAAATAAATAACACCTTTTATCTTTCCAGAGGGAAACTTTAACTTCTAGGAGGAAAGTACTATGTAAGGAATAAATGTTGCATTCACATTCCATTCAATCAAAGAAGCTGGCTAATGACACGCTAAAGTTTGATTCTTTTAAGAGGCCCATTGGTGAGGGCTCCTTTATCTTTGTTTGACATATGAGTTAATCTTGGATCAACCAAAGATTGGTAGGTAAACCTATATCAATTTATGGAATAATTATTCCACAAACACCTTGTAGTGAAATATTAAAGTGTTTTGACATTTCTGAACATTAGGATAGGTTAAGTTTCCTGGAGGGGAGCTAGTCCCACATTTCTAAAGTGCTTTAATTATGCACTTGATTCTAAACAAAGACCTGAGAGAAAATTTCTACTTTTTCATTAAATTACTGAGTTGGAAGAGAATTTAGACCATTACGTTCAACTTCCTAATTTTACACATGAGAAAACTGGAACCATGGCTTGGCCAAGGTTACAGGGTGCAAGGTGCTTATCTCATGAGGAAAACACTGATGGTTAAATTTGATCTAACCGAAAGTGACTTATGTGAATTTCCCCCCAATTTTAGCCTATTGTTTGGAAAATGAAAAGTTTAGTTTGGGAAAAAGAGGCTTTAGAATTTAATGGTGTAATATGTATAAATTTGATAGTGTCATATCAGATATGTACAGAATAGAACTCTGTTATTTTCTAATAACTTATTTTCCTCTTTGAGTCTTCATTACTGCTCATCAGCAGAAGATTGAAAAATTATTTTTTAATTGAAGCATAGTTGATTTACAGTATTATATTAGTTTCAGGTGTACAACATAGTGTTTCAAAGTTTTTATAGATTTTACTCCACTTAAAGTTATAAAAAGAAGATTGAAATTTTTGTTTTTATTTACCTTTAATTTTTAAAAAAATTTTTATTGGAGTATAGTTGATTTACAATGTTGTGTTATTTTCTACTGTGGAGCAAAGTGAATCAGTTATACATATGAATATATCCACTCTTTTTTAGATTCTTTCCCCATGTGGTCATTAGAGAGTATTGAGTAGAGTTCCCTGTGCTATACAGTAGGTCCTTATTAGTTATCTATTATATATAGTAGTGTGTATACGTCAATCCCAATCTCCCAATTTATCCCTCCCCACCTTTCCCCCTTGGTAACCATAAGATTGTTTTCTACATCTGTGATTCTATTTCTGTTCAAAATTTTTATTTCTACATATTCCCATCCCTTCCAGCTTAAAACTGAATTGTTCTCAGGTCCATCAGATCCAAATATGTTTTTAGAGAACAGTTTGGGTATAGTTGACTCAGTCACAGCTGGGTTCCCAACACTTCAGTTGAATGGTTTTTCTATCTGTCTCTGAGCCTCCATCCCTCCTTCCTCATCCTCCCTCAGCATTAATGACATCTGTAGTCTGTAGGAAGACACCTGCCGTGAGGAGAGGATTGGTCTGGATGTGCCTGTCCAAATCCTGGCTTTTGGTACAGACCATATCTCACCACTAGCACCCTAGAAGGTGACTCTTTTGGTTACCCTATTCATAAGGCTCTTTAGCTAATTGTGAGATACCCAGTGCTTCTAGGATATCCATGCCACAGCCAGTGCTTGTGTGATTCACGGCTTCTTGTGGGGCTCAGTGCCTCCGTTATTCATGCACTCAGTCACCATTTAAAGAAGATTCTCTGGCCACAGAAAACCACCCCTGCTGGATCCTTTCCACATCTGAAATGGAAAGCGAGAGCAGACCCAGGCAGCACAAAGGCCCTTTCTTTCCTTACCTCTTCCTGTTTAGTTGTGTCACACTGCCATTTCTCTATGGTTCTCCTTTCTTAGTGCCCAGCACCAAAGGGACCATCTGTGGGTTTTATCCCGTAGCCAACTCCTATGGGAACAAGGAAACAACTGGAATTTCCAACCCCTTAATCTTCAGGTCTCCCAATTTTATGGCTAGACTTTTTGAATGCCACCTTCTATTGGGTAAGGATAAACACCTTCCTTCTCCAAATTCTCCAGGTTCAAACATCCGTTTATCTCACTTTTTTTTTAATTGAAGTATCGTTAATTTACAATGTTGTGTTGTTGCAATTATACATCAAAGTGATTAAGTTATACATATATATATATATTCTTTTCCATTATAGGTTATTACAAGATACTGAACATAGTTCCCTGTGCTATACAGTAGGTCATTTTTGTTTACCTATTTTATATATAGTAGCATGTATATGTTAATCCCAAACTCCTAATTTATTTCCCCTCACCCCTCCCCGGCTATCCCCTTTGGTAACTGTAAGTTTGTTTTCTATGTGTCTGACTCTATTTCTCTTATGTAAATAAGTTCATTTGTATCATTTTTTAAGATTCCACATATAAGTGATATCATATGGTATTTGTCTTTCTCTGTCTGACTTACTTGACTTAATATGATCATCTCTAGGTCCATCCATGTTGCTGCAAATGGCATTATTTCATTCTTTTTTGTGTCCATTTATCTCTTGAGTTGGTTAAGACCAAAGGATTAGTACTGACTCATTTGCATCTTTGATGGATTTAGGGCCTAATACTCAGTGCTAAAATCATATTTGAATTTATGTATTTTGGAATGTGTTATTTTATTTAAAAATTTTTTTGTAGACAGCAGTTTCTGAAGTAATCTATATCCTTTTAGTTTAGCCACCAGAGGAGGGAAGAAATCAACAGGGATCCTGGGAGAATAAAAGGAGATTTTACTGATATTTATCCCTAGTTTCCTGTGACTTTGGATGATCAGTACATATCAGCAGAGAAAGAGTAACCATCTGATATAATTGCAAAGATTTTGTGGCCTGCACACTTAATACCAGTCATTGATTAAGCAGTTTGGAAGACAGTGGGGGAGAACCTAGAATTTTTCACTTTATTTCATGGAACAACTTTGAAAGATGAAAAATAGGTAGGTTTAGACATTAAGGGAGTGTTTTTCAAACCCTAGGAAAACTACATTAAAAGTGGATCTTGTCCCAATGAAAGGATGGCTGACTCACCAGAATGATGCCTTTGACAAATCATGGCCAACATTTAGTGAGCTCTTACTATTGGCCAAGCCCTGTTCTACTTTATGTGTATTAAATAATTTAGTCCTCACAGCTCTTTGAGGTAGCTATGTTATATTACCCCATGTCAGTTTACAGATGAGGTGATTAAGACCCAGTGGGGTTAAGGAACTTGCTCAAGTATGTCAGCTGGAAAGTGTCAGAGCTGGGATTATGAACCCATGTGTCTGTGCACCTAACCACTCCACCATACTATTGGCTTCTCAAAGATACCATTAAATCTAACCATCAGGATTCCTTATACCAACCTGAAAGTTAGGTGTCAAGAAGGCAGCATGTCATCCTACAGTGTGGTTTTCTTTGCTGGGCTGGACTGAGGTGCCCCATGTTTCTCCTATCTCAAGAGGGTGGTGATGCTGTCATCTGCCTTCCCTGGGCATATTTTGAAATATGATTCTGGACCCCATACAGAGTTAATTCAGCAGGGTGGGCTGGAGTTCTGAGATCTGCATACTTACAGTGGTGCCCAGATGGTTCTGATGTAATGCAGGTTTCTTTCTGGATCTTGGTCTTTGCTCTGAGTGTTGAGTCTCTAGCTTTGATCCTTACGCAATGCTTTCCCACACATTTCAGGCAGAAGGAACAGCAGTGCAAAGGCTCTGGGGTGGGGTGGGAATAAGATTTGCATGTTTAAAGATCAGGAAAAAGGCCAGTGTGGTTGGGACTTGGTGAGAAGTGGGAGAGGAATAGAAAATGTGACCATAGGGATCAGACCACATAGGGCCTCTAGGCTATGGTATGGGGTTTGCATTTAATGTCACATAAAATGGAACACCATGGAGACTTAAATGCAGGGATGATGTGGTCAAATTTAACGTCTTAACCATCACATGAAATTCAAGCAGGTTTTTCAAAGTAAAACATTTTCACTAGGCTCTCCATCTAAGAGGAGATAGGCATCTGGGCTGCTTTTCTGAAGATAATTGTTTCTTTAGATATTTCAGTCCACAAAGTTATTTTTGTTTTTTTTTTGTTTTTTTGCGGTACACGGGCCTCTCACCGCCGTGGCCTCTCCCGTTGCGGAGCACAGGCTCCGGACGCGCAGGCTCAGCGGCCATGGCTCACGGGCCCAGCCACTCCGCGGCACGTGGGATCCTCCCGGACCGGGGCACGAACCCGTGTCCCCTGCATCGGCAGGCGGACTCTCAACCACTGCGCCACCAGGGAAGCCCCACACAAAGTTATTTTTATCTCATGTTTTACATGTAATATCATAGGTCATTCTACTGAAAAATTGAGACAGCTATTTCTTAATTCTTTTTGCTTGGTTTTTAACATAAATGTTAAAATTCTCTGCATTAAAATCCATGTTCTCGAATTTACTGTATTAGTTTTTTATTCCTGCTGTAACAAATCACCGCAAATGTAGTGGTTTAAAATAGCACAAATTAATTTTCTTGCAGTTCTTTAGGTCAGAAGTCTGACACAGGTCTCACTGGGCTAAGATGAAGGTTTCAGCAGGATTGCGTTCCTTTCTGGGGTGCTGCAGGGGAAATTCATTTCCTTCCCTTTTCTGGCTTCTGGAGGCCACCCATTCCTTGGCTCCTGGCCCCCTTCCTCCACCATCAAAACCAGCAATGTTCATATCTCTGATTGTTCTTCTGTAGTCACATTTCCCTTTGACCCCTGCTGGTAAACTTTCTCTGCTTTTAAGCATCATGTGATTAAGCAACACTCAGATAATCCAGAATAATCTCCCTTTATCTCAAGGTCCTTAACCACATTGGCAAAATCCCATTTGCCGTGAAAGGTGACACATTCACTGGTTGTAGGGATTAGGATGTGGACATCTTCGGGTGTGGCATTATTTTCCCTACAACACTGTTGCTTCCTTTAGAAGGAAATTGCCTTTAGATTGAAATTTTTATAAAAAATTCAGTGCAACATAAAAGTTAGAAGTTGGTTTGAATCTGGCATTCTGAATGGTGATTTTTCAGTGAGGTTTTCTTCTTTTTCTCTATGAAATCAACAAAATATTTCATCATTTTCTGAAGCCTTTACAAGCCCTGTTATGCCTTAAATGTGTACAGAAGCTTCCATATTACACATAAATTGTTCTTTCAATTGTTTCCTCTCCAAGTATTCTTTCCTTTTATTTGTGCATTATCTTGATGTCAAAGCATTTCTCAACTTGACATTTTCTTTCCAAGGTTTTAGGCTTCCAGCCTAAAATAAAAGCACAGACTTTTTATTGCTTTATAGGAGAAACGCATGACAAAGTTGTTTTTATTCACTACCTGGTTACTTCACTTTCTGACACCAACATCATTTTAATCTCTAAAAAGTGCAGATGTTTCATATGACATATAGACAAAAGAGGTCATAGATAAACAATTAAAATTTTATTGGTGTTCTTGGCTAAGTGTCAGCTTTAAAATGAATAGATTTATGTTTATCTGATTTAAACATATACAGATATACGTATGTATTTTATGAACTTTCACTCTTGTAATCTTTTCTCATTGTCTTATCACCTGGCAGCTGACTACCTATTAAATAGACTGCCAGGTACTTAGAATTCTACTGAAAGTTTAAATACAGGTGGAAAGGATTTGAAACATATTATCATCAACCAGTATATTATAATCATCAATCCTTTTGTTGTTATCTATTTCCCAAGACTGTACAAGCCTGTTCTATCAGAGTTCTTATTAACTCTTCCACATAAGGATTTGCATTTAGCATTATAGCTTTTTAAGCAAATTTTAAACTTGAGAATTACATGACAGTACATGTGTATGTCTATTCCACTTAGTAGGGAGGACCAAAAAAACTTCACAGGTTTTGTCATTTAATTTGCTCTGTCCCCACATTTTTGTAAATGTTATGGCTGTTCCTTGACAAGTCTCTAATTTTTCAAACAGAATGACTATTCACAAGAGGATTTCAATTTTCAGCACTTGGCTTTTCATTATTTCTTCTTCTTAAATATGCAGCTTAAACTGTGAAAATGCCAGTTTGAACTTCACCTACTCAAATTCAAATATCAACCAAAGTTTCTTTAACGCTCGTGGTATTTCACCTTTGCTAAAATCTCTACTTCTTTTATGTCACATTTGGGAAACTCTGCCCTGCCTACTCATCAGCTCGAGGGGTAGGAGAGTCTAGTATCTGCATTATTTTGGAGACTACATTTTTTTATCCCAGTTTTTCTGCCTTTGTTTCCAAATTTTGAATTATGGTTAAGTTCCCTTGCAGATTGGTGATATATTCTGAATCCCCCAGGAGGTAGGGTGTGTGTCGGGGACAGCTGATAAATGACCATAGATTGGCATCATCATTAGTGGGGCCACTGGGGAAGCTGGGTTATAGGAGTGGCTTTTAGAAAATCTGTTTTCTTAATCTCTGGATTAAAACATATGAATCTTTTGAAAGGTATATTTCAATATAAGCTAACCTAATTTAGGAAAATATCCAGGACTGTAAAATAGTTACGTGGTAAATTCGATATGATGTTACTGCTCAGTCTGTGAAAATATTCAGGTCAACTTACACCAATTTAAAAATACTGTATTTGCTGACAAATGGCACAATATATCATAGACCTAAAAACTGGTTTATAAAACAATCTAAACATTGCATGCAGAGTCAAGATATTTTAAGGATGTGCTTGAGGGAATGCACACCTCCATTTCATGGGAAAATAAAGAACTCAGTGCTAAGGAAATTGATGTTATGCTAGAAAGTTCCCTATCTGAAATATGTATACACGTTGTGAAGGGGAAAAGAAAGCCATCTGTCTAACACATGACTTCTAAGTATTGGAAACAAAAGTCTAGACTATAATGGCTATAACTCAATATTTAAATTCTTCCATTAACAATCTTAAGGTAATTAATTCTTAAATATGTGAGAATTGATTGGGTGAAGGAAAGTGTAATTTGCTGCCGAGTATTTCAAGTTGAATACAACATGGCCTGTTCTTTCATGGCCATTTAATTGGAGAGAAAAAGCATGCATGGAAGTAATTACTGAACTTGATAGTGTTCACGGCCTTAAAAAAGGTAGACCTCAAATACTGTGGGACTTTAGAGGATAAACAGTTACTTTTAACTGATTCTGGAAAAGCTTAGTGGAATTGGCATTTGAAACGGGCTATGAAGGTTATTTACAAATCTGGGCATTCAGAAGGAACAGTACAGGGGAGGCTTGGAGGGTGGAGAGTAGAGGATGTAGTTCAGCTGAAAGTGTGGAAGGACAGACTGAAAAATAGGACACGTGGCCAAAACTGACACTCCTGCTGCATCCCATCTGAAGACATATTTTCATTGGCTTGAAAAGTATCAACTTTTCTTTTGAATTAGTTTCCTAAATTTAAAAACCAGGAGGTTTTATATAAGAATATCGATTTCTGGCTTCTCTTGAGACATCAGGCCCACATTGTTCCCTGGCAGGGATCACCTGGAGCGGAGGAATAGCCTCTTCAGATGGTGCTCATGGCCTCCATTGGTTTTTCTGCCCCAACACCTGCCTTGCTTCTGTTGAGTTTGAGGTCATACTACCAACTTAAGACTAGATCATGGGGAGAGTCTTGTATGAACGAATTGGAAAATTTAACTTTCTTGGTTCAAAATGGTTTTTTTTTTGCGGTACGCGGGCCTCTCACTGCTCTGGCCTCTTCCGTTGCAGAGCACAGGCTCCGGACGCGCAGGCTCAGCGGCCATGGCTCACGGGCCCAGCTGCTCCGCGGCATGTGGGATCTTCCCCGACTGGGGCACGAACCCGTGTCCCCTGCATTGGCAGGCGGACTCTCAACCACTGCGCCACCAGGGAAGCCCCAAAATGGTTTTTGAGCGAAGGAATGACATAACCAGAATGCTGTTTCAGATAGATCTATCCAGGAGCTCTATTTTAGGTGGATTTGAAAAGTGAGAAATTAGAGGTGGAGAGAAAAATTAGGAAGCTACACAATAAAGTAGGTGAGATACAACGAGGGTGAAACTAGGAGAGGGGCCAGGTAGAGAATTATGAAAGTGGAATTTGTAAGATTTTGAGACTGTTCATCTAAATGAGGTTTGAGACAGGAAAGAATTCAAGGGTCTTACTTGTCTCCACCTCTCTTGCCCACATAGTGCCTGCGTAGTGTTGATTTGTATTTAAGGGACATCAGAGCAAACAACCCTATGAAACTTTGGGGTTTATTTATTATAAATATGCTAAGGATTTTGTTTACATATTATGTAGAATCTCTTCACAATTACCCACAGAGGAATTTTTTCTCTGGTCTTGGTACTAGAAATGTGAATGTATATATTGAAGAGCTGTGTGGTTTTCTTTGTCTGGACACTGTGAACTGTGTAACTACTTGTACCCATCCTTTCTCTTTGGCTAATATAGGAAGCTCAGAGCCAAATATGTGACTATTAATTTTACTACAAGTACTTTGTGTGCTAACTTTATTCTTGGCTCCATCTTAAGTTTTTTTTTTTTTAAACTTTAAACATACTTTTTAAAAAAATGTTTTTTTAAATTAAAAGAATTTCCTTCTCTTTGTTTTATTGTCTTTACTACTAATTCTAAAGGTATTTATGTAATTATCATGGAATTTTAAGTTACCTTATATCTTTTTACAGAATAATCTAGAGTAAAAAGGATATATTATAATCACATTAATTAAGCTCATGTTTAAATTAAGCCTGAATTTCCCCTTTTATGGCTTTATAAAGATTAAATAGAAAAGTATCTGGATTTGATAAAAAGTAAAATAAGGGAAATATTTTATGAGGATTCTCAAGGTTTGAAAATCTAGGGCAAATTCATTGACTCAAAGACAAGCCAAGAAATGTTACTCAGAAATGGGAAAATATTACAGATATGTTAATCAAGTTCATACCTGGTTAGAAAAAAAACTTATTTCATTTATAAAAGACTATCTAAAAATATGCACATTATGGGCTTCCCTGGTGGCGCAGTGGTTGCGCGTCCGCCTGCTGATGCAGGGGAACTGGGTTCGCGCCCCCGCGTCCGGAGCCTGTGCTCTGCAACGGAAGAGGCCACAACAGAGGGAGGCCCGCATACCACAAAAAGAAAAAAAAAAAAAAAATGCACATTATAACATCAAGGTGGTATTCATTCTGATTTGTATATAATTCTATCCTGGAGTTATGTTTGAAAAAAGTTTTCCAGACTTGGGGAAAAAAAAACGTAAAAAACTGTCTTTGCCTATGACTCAAAAGTGGATTAAGGACTCTAACCCACTGAAACATCTTGCTAATAAGTAGATACTAGTCTGGTAGTTCTATTCCTTGAATTTTTTTCCTTGGATTTTCAAACAATTACCTATGTTCTTTCAGCATAGTTTTGACATTCTGAAACTACTGACACAAGCGAGAGATGCTTCTTATCCTTAGAATGGAAAGGAGTTGAGACTATGATGAAAACATTCATGGCAAAACATTTACGTAGACTGAAAAAATGCAACATGCATTTTTGGTTTATATAAGCAAAGTAATTTCACTTTTAAAGACTGGAAAAAGTATTATTGCCTATTTTATTTGAAATTAATACCTCTGATATTATTACAGGTTGGAGAGAAAAGCATTAGACTGGGAGTCAGGCTTATTCCAGATCAACCTTCAATGGGCTCAATGACTTTAGGCAACTTGGTTAATCTATCTGCAATTTACTTCATTTCTAAAATGGCACAGTGTCTTTGAACTAGGCGATCTCTTCCAATTCTAACATTGTATAATTTTCATCTCTATTATCCATATGTGGCTAAAAGATTCATGCAGGACAAGTCCTCTCTAAGCATAAAGAGGTCCTTTTGGTTTGGGCTTTCATCTTTTAAGAGCTTCCTTTTGGTTTTACATGTCTCTTTGCTTTGTGCCTGCCTATTTTAAATTTGACTCTATCATTGACAGCTTCATAAAGTGAGTGGAAATAGATCATGCTGAGGAGAAGGAAGACTGATTAAAGAGAAAGATCAATAAGGCTGAAGAAGAAGAAGAGGAATGTGTTGAAGCTGAGAAAATAGTTAATCAAGAGAGTAGGAAGAGAGGGTTGAGGATCATAGCCTCAAAATCTTTTTGATTTAGGAAATATTTCTGTATTTTATCCCTTTATTTAGAATTAACTATTGGAATAAATTCCCTCACACCATTTCTATGTGTCAAGGACCATGGGTCAAAAGTGTTTGGCTCATTTTATTTTCTTTTTGCTTATTTTATGTCTCTTATTGACTTCTGAAAACAAATTTGTCTACTCTCAATTCAGCAAATCTGTTCATATTTGAAACTATTCTTAAATTTTTAGAGATGATTCCTTTTTAAGAGTCATGATTAAAACCCCACTTAGCTTCTGGAACATACCCTCTCTTGTTTCTCATTCGACCTCCCTGACTTCTTTTCCCTCTTCTTTGCTGGTTCCTTCTCATCTTTGGGAAGGACTTTAAACATTGAACTGCCACAGGACTCCCTCCTCAGGCCTTGTACCATCTTCATCTGCTCTGATCTTTAGGTGGTCTCATCCAGTCTTCTTGTATTACATACCATCTATATGCCGAAAACTCTTAATTGTCAGAACTCCCATAGATACCCTGAGAGAAACTTGCTAACTATACAAAACTGGTTTATTAAACTTGCTAAGCAAGGGGCCTGACAAAACTTCAAGGGCTTCTCAAAAGGAGGACATAAGGAAGGGCACTTAGAGGGCTTTAAGGGCTGGAGTTAGTCATCTTGTAGTTTTAAGACGGAAGCAAGTGTGTCTGGGCAGGGGTTGGTCAGAATTGAGTTAACTGCTGTTCAAATGCCTCCTTGTAAGAAAGGTCTTCCTTGATTATCCTACGTAAAATAGAGCAACTCTATTCCAACTTTATATTCACTCAAACTGCTTTATGATTCATAACACTTCTCACAGTTTGGCATATTTCATATCAATTTCCTTTTTTTAAAATTTTTATTTAAACAGAAAGTCACAAAAATTATAATCATCCTCATCAGTACACTCAGTCCCATGTAATTAATTTTTTTTCATCTTGATCTTTTGTTAGCACTTTTATGAGTTCATCAGTTTTCCATTAGAGTTCTGAAAATGCTTATTCATTCAGTTCAGCAGTATAGTCAGTTACCAGAAACCTGTACTTGTCAGAGACTTTTCCATGAATTCCTTGTAGATGAAACCCTTTTATAGGAACATTTTTGCAAAAGCATCAGAGTACACCCAGAACCTCCTGTAAATGACAAAAGACTTAAAAATGACCATGGTTAAAGATTTGATGAAAGTTCATAATAATGAAATTGACTAGGAAATTTAGTTATTTCTGAGATATACATTTTAAAGTAATAACTAGAATTATGACTTATGACATTATACCAGAACATATAAGATTTTTAGAAATTTCATGTAATGTCTGAAACATTTATATTAACATATTTCCATACAAATAACCCAATGAAAGTTTAGTATTAGTTGTTTTGTTTGTTTGTTTGTTTTTTTATACTGCAGGTTCTTATTAGTCATCAATTTTATACATATCAGTGTATACATATCAATCCCAATTGCCCAATTCAGCACACCACCATCCCCACCCCACCGTGGTTTTCCCTCCTTGGTGTCCATACGTTTGTTCTCTACATCTGTGTCTCAAATTCTGCCCTGCAAACCAGCTCATCTGTACCATTTTTCTAGGTTCCACATACATGCATTAATATACGATATTTGTTTTTCTCTTTCTGACTTACTTCACTCTGTATGACAGTCTCTAGATCCGTCCACATCTCAACAAATGACTCAATTTCGTTCCTTTTTATGGCTGAGTAATAGTCCATTGTTTCTATGTACCACAGGTTCTTTATCCATTCATCTGTCAATGGGCATTTTGGTTGTTTCCATGACCTGGCTATTGTAAATAGTGCTGCAATGAACCTTGCGGTGCATGTGTCTTTTTGAATTATGGTTTTCTCTGGGTATACGCCCAGTAGTGGGATTGCTGGATCATTTGGTAATTCTATTTTTAGTTTTTAAGGAACCTCCATACTGTTCTCCATAGTGGCTGTATCAATTTACATTCCCACCAACAGTGCAAGAGGGTACCCTTTTCTCTGCACCCTCTCCAGCATTTGTTGTTTGTAGATTTTTTGATGATGCCCATTCTAACTGGAGTGAGGTGATACCTCACTGTAGTTTCGATTTGTAATTCTCTAATAATTAGTGATGTTGAGCAGCTTTTCATGTGCTTCTTGGCCATCTGTAAGTCTTCTTTGGAGAAATGTCTATTTAGGTCTTCTGCCTGTTTTTGGATTGGGTTGTTTGTTTCTTTAATATTGAACTGCATGGGCTGTTTATATATTTTGGAGATTAATCCTCTGTCCGTTGATTCATTTGCAAATATTTTCTCCCATTCTGAGGGTTGTCTTTTCATCTTGTTTATGGTTTCCTTTGCTGTGCAAAAGCT
>NC_041214.2:56201662-56202830 GCF_002837175.3 Physeter macrocephalus
TTACTCTAGGAGGTGGATCAAAAAAGATCTTGCTGTGATTTATGTCAAAGAGTGTTCTTCCTATGTTTTCCTCTAAGAGTTTTATAGTGTCCAGTCCTACAGTTAGGTCTCGAATCCATTTTGAGTTTATTTTTGTGTATGGTGTTAGGGAGTGTTCTAATTTCATTCTTTTACGTGTAGCTGTCCGGTTTTCCCAGCACCACTTATTGAAGAGACTGTCTTTTCTCCATTGTATATCTTTGCCTCCTTCGTCATAGATTAGTTGACCATAGGTGCGTGGGTTTATCTCTCGGCTTTCTATCTTGCTCCATTGATCTGTGTTCTGTTTTTGTTCCGGTACCATATTGTCTTGATTATTGTAGCTTTGTAGTATAGTCTGAAGTCAGGGAGTCTGATTCAGTGTCTTATAGTTTTCTGCATACAGGTCTTTTGTCTCCCTAGGTAGGTTTATTCCTAGGTATTTTATTCTTTTTGTTGCAATGGTAAATGGGAGTGTTTCCATAATTTCTCTTTCAGATTTTTCATCATTAGTGTAAGGAATGCAAGAGACTTCTGTGCATTCATTTTGTATCCTGCAACTTTACCAAATTCATTGATTAGCTGTAGTAGTTTTTTGGTGGCATTTTTAGGATTCTCTATGTATAGTATCACGTCATCTGCAAACAGTGATAGTTTTATTTCTTCTTTTCCAATTTGTATTCCTTTTATTTCTTTATCTTCTCTGATTGCGATGGCTAGGACTTTCAAAACTATGTTGAATAATAGTGTTGAGAGTGGACATCCTTGTCTCATTCCTGATCTTAGAGGAAATGCTTTCAGTTTTTCACCATTGAGAATGATGTTGGCTATGAGTTTGTCATATATGACCTTTATTATGTTGAAGTAGGTTCCCTCTATGCCCACTTTCTAGAGAGTTTTTATCATAAATGGATATTGAATTTTGTCAATAGCTTTTTCTGCATCTATTGAGATGATCATATGGTTTTTATTCTTCAATTTGTTACTGTGGTATATCGCATACATTGATTTGCGTATTTTGAAGAATCCTTGCATCCCTGGGATGAATCCCACTTGATCATGGTGTATGATACTTTTAATGTGTTGTTGGATTCTGTTTGCTAGTATTTTGTTGAGGATTTTTGCATCTATATTCATCCGTGATATTGGT
>NC_041214.2:56203054-56213900 GCF_002837175.3 Physeter macrocephalus
CTTTGGGCTTTGTTTGTTCTTCTTTCTCTAGTTCGTTTAGGTGTAAGGTTAGATTGTTTATTTGAGATTTTTCTTGTTTCTTGACGTAGGCTTGTATAGCTATAAACTTCCCTCTTAGAACTGCTTTTGCTGTGTCCCATAGGTTTTGGATTGTTGTGTTTTGTCATTTGTGTCTAGGTATTTTTTGATTTCCTCTTTGATTTCTTCAGTGATCTCTTGGTTATTTAGTAACGTATTACTTACCCTCCATGTGTTTGTGTTTTTTACTATTTTTACCCTGTAATTCATTTCTAATCTCATAGCATTGTGGTCAGAAAAGATGCTTGATATGATTTCAATTTTTTAAATACCGAGGCTTGATTTGTGACCCAAGATGTGATCTGTCCTGGACAATGTTCTAGGCGAACTTGAGAAGAAAGTGTAATCTGCTGTTTTTGGATGGAATGTCCTATAAATATCAATTCAATCTCTCTGGTTGTGTTACTGTTGATTTCCCCTTTTATGGCTGTTAGCATTTGCCTTATGTATTGAGGTGCTCCTATGTTGGGAGCATTTACATATTTATATGTAAATATAAATATTTACAATTGTTATATCTTCTTCTTGGATTGATCCCTTGATCATTATGTAGTGTCCTTCTTTGTCTCTTGTAATAGTCTTTATTTTAAAGTCTATTTTGTCTGATATGAGAATTGCTACTCCAGCTTTCTTTTGATTTCCATTTGCATGGAATATCTTTTTCCATCCCCTCACTTTCAGTCTGTATGTGTCCCTAGGTCTGAAGTGGGTCTCTTGTAGACAGCATATAGATGGGTCTTGTTTTTGTATCCAGTCAGCAAGCTTGTGTATTTTGGTTGGAGCATTTAATCCATTCACGTTTAAGGTAATTATCGATATGTATGTTCCTATTACCATTTTCTTAATTTTTTTGGGTTTTGTTTTTGTAGGTCCTTTTCTTCTCTTGTGTTTCCCACTTAGAGAAGTTCCTTTAGCATTTGTTGTAGAGCTGGTTTGGTGGTGCTGAATTCTCTTAGCTTTTGCTTGTCTGTAAGGTTTTGATTTCTCCATTGAATCTGAATGAGATCCTTGCCAGGTAGAGTAATCTTGGTTGTAGTTTCTTCCCTTTCATCACTTTAAGTATATCATGCCACTCCCTTCTGGCTTGTAGAGTTTCTGCTGAGAAATCAGCTGTTAAAATTATGGGAGTTCCCTTGTATGTTATTTGTCGTTTTTCCCTTGTTGCTTTCTATAGTATTTCTTTGTCTTTAATTTTTGCCAATTTGATTACTATGTGTCTCAGCATGTTTCTCCCTGGGTTTATTGTTAGGGAAGTTTTTGACTATAATCTCTTCAAATATTTCTCGGGTCTTTCTCACTCTCTTCTTCTTCTGGGACCCCTATAATCCGAATGTTGTTGCGCTTAACGTTGTCCCAGTGGTCTCTTAAGCTGTCTTCATTTCTTTGCATTCTTTTTTCTTTTTTCTGTTCCACAGCAGTGAATTCCACCATTTTGTCTTCCAGGTCACTTCTCCGTTCTTCTGCCTCAGTTATTCTGCTATTGATTCCTTCTAGTGTAGTTTTCATTTAAGTTATTGTATTGTTTATCTCTATTTGCTTGTTCTTTAATTCTTCTAGGTCTTTGTTAAACATTTCTTGCATCTTCTTGATGTTTGCCTCCATTCTTTTTCTGAGGTCCTGGATCATCTTCACTATCATTATTCTGAATACTTTTTCTGGAAGGTTGCCTATCTCCACTTCATTTAGTTGTTTTTCTGGGGTTTTATCTTGTTCTTTCATCTGGTATATAGCCCTCTGCCTTTTCATCTTGTCTGTCTTTCTGTGAATGTGGTTTTCATTCCACAGGCTGCAGGATTGTAGTTCTTCTTGCTTCTGCTGTCCGCCCTCTGGTCTCGATTTCCTTTTTATCCTTGGACTCCTCCCACTGTTATGTAAAGCTCCACTAGGGCAGATTTCTCACCTGTCTGGCTCACCACCAGATCCCTAGTGCTTAGAACAAAGCCTGGCACCTAATAAGTATTTAGCATTCCTTTGTGGAATAAATGAATAAATGCTGCTCTTAATTAATGCTAGTGTAATGACTACCTTTAAACTTTTAATTATTTAGTAATTATTTCTCAGTTTAAATATGTAACTAGATTTGAAGCCATTTCTAAGGCTGCAAACATTTGGTCCCCAGCAGAGGCTCATCTTTTAAGCTTGTCTAGGTTTGTGGCTGGGGGTGTCCCTTTTCAGACAGTGACAGCTCCAAATGACTAGTCCAAGACAGTGGTTAGTGGACATGAGGGATGCGTCCTCTTGTTTTTTTATTTTTCTGAAACTCTGTATAAAAAGGGGAGCAAATGGCATTTCTTTTGTTCTTCTAATTTTCTTCCTTTCCTCATTTCTATTTGCTTCCCTCCCACAAATCACCTCCCTTTCTCTTTTTACTTTTCTTCATAAGGAAGCTTAGCTCTTTTTACTTACCCCTTGAAAAACAATTTGATTTAATTTTAATACGGTGGAAAAAAATGAATCACTGATTTTGGTTTCTGCCAAACTTTCCAAAAGTCTCTCAAAGCCATGTTTCATAGTCAGTATTTATTTGCATAAATAAACTTACAACAAATTTTTAAATAGATAAGCAATGGGGTGTGTGCCACGAGTGCTCCGATTTGAGAATGAGCAACGTGTGTGAGGATAAATTTAATTGTATATGGTGTGTCCATGTGATGATTTGTGTGGGTCTTCTGAAGCAAGATCTTGGGTCAGGAGATCAGATGACAGCTAGAATTGTACCTGAGGCTTTGAAGAAGCTTAGGATGTGCATCTTCCTTTTTTTTTTTTTTTTGTAAATTTTCTTTTAATTTTTATCAATGTAATAGACAGGTTACAAACTTTTTTTTAAGTACCAAGAGGCTTATAATGTTTAAAGTAGCAACAGCAACTGCCCCTGCTTCACTCGCCACTCCTCCAGCAAGTCTCAGTCCCCAGTGATAGCTGTTTTGAAGGCTTAACAGATTTTTTCTAGTATTTAACATTACTTGTAAAAATAATGTGCTTATATCATTGTTTCTTGATGTATCAATGCTAGATTCTACCTTTTGACTTTCTGTTATGTTAGGTAAGCATTTAGCTCTCCTACATCACCCTTCCAAATCTCTTCCCTTAACCATCCAATAGAGTTACAACATAATAAAACAATAATCATTTACATTAACATAATTCTGCCAATATTATTCTCTGAAAGCCAAGTAGTATATTATGATTACATTTCCTTTCTTCAACTTTTTGCTTATCCTATAGTTACCGCTTATCTAATTCATTTTTTCCCCTGTAGTTAGCAATTATCTAATTTACTTCTTGATGGTTATCTTTAATTTTTCAAATGCTTTACCAGATCTCTCATTAGAGCCATAGAGTTGAATAATTCCAACCAGTATCATTCACCCTGGAGTTGTGTAATATTGTGGTATTGTAAGCCTATCAGTAGTTTTTCTCCTAGTCCCCTGCTGCATTTCCATATAAATTTTAGAATCAGCTTGTAAGTTTCTACAAAAGAAATCTAGCTAGAATTTGTTTGGGTTTGCGTTAAATCTATAAATCACTTTGAGAAGTGCTGACTTGCTGACATCTTAATATTTAGCCTTCCAGTCCCTGAACAAGGTATGTCTCTCCATTAATTATGTCTTCTTTATTTTTTCTCTGTATTGTTTTGTAGTTTTCAGCATAGAGGTCTTACACATCTTTTGCCAGATTTATCTCTAATGACATTTAAATGATATTGTTTTAAAATTTCAATTTCTAATTGTTGGAGATACAATATAGAAATACAATTAACTTTCCTGGCATCCTGCAACATCCTGCTAAACTCACTTGTTAGATTATAAGAATGCACTTATTATAAGAGCATTTTTGTAGATTTCATTGAATTTTACATGCAGATGATCAATGTTGTCTGTGAATAAAGGCAATTTTAAAATTTCCAATCTGGATGGCTTTTATTTCCCTTTCTTACCTTATTGCACTGTCTAGAACACCTAGTGTGTTGACTAGAAGTAGTGAGAGTGAACATCCTTGTGTTGTTCGTAATCTTGGGGGTGGAGCATTCAGTCTTTCATTGTTAAGTATGTTGGTGATAGGTTTTTTCATAGACATCCTCAGTATGCTAGAGCTATTATGAGGAATGGATGTTGGATTTTATAAAATGCTTTCTCAGTATCTACTGAAATTATAATATGTTTTATCTTTTTGTTTATTTAGTATGATGAAATACACTGATTGGTTTTAAAATGTTAAACCAAGCTTGTACTCTTGGGCTAAACACCACTTAGTCATGATAATTTATACTTTTTAATATATCATTGATTTAATTTTCTAAATTTCTGTTTAGAATTTTTGCATATAATTTCATGAAAAATATGGTCTGTATTTTTTTTTTTCTTGTCATGTCTCTATTAGGTTTTAGGATCAGGGTAATGATGGCCTCACAGAATGAATTAGAAAGTATTATCTTCTTTTCAATTTTGTAGAAAATTTTGTGCAGAATTGGATTTTTTTCCTTAAATATGCTTCCAAGTTCATTATTTCATCAGTGAAGTAATCTGGATCTGGAATTTTCTTCATGAGACAAATTTTAATTAGAAAATTAAATTTCCTTAATAGATTTGGTACTGACATTATCTAGTTCTTCATGGCGATCTTTGGTACTTTGAGACATTCAAGGAATTTTCCATTTCATTTATGTTTTTAAATTTACTTGTGTAAAGTTATTCATAATGTTACATTGTTATTCTTTTACTATATGTATAATTTATAGTGACGTCACCTCTCATCGCTGATATTGGCAATTTGTGTCTTACCTGCTCTTATTCTGATCAGTCTGGCTAGACGTCTGTGAATTCTTTTGATCTTAAAGTGTATTTCCTATAGGCAGCATAAATTGGGTCTTGCCTTATTTAACCAATATGACAATCTCTGACTTTTAATTGGTGATATTTATATTTAATATCATTATTGATATGGTTAGATTTAAAATTATCACCTTATGATTTGTTTTCTTTTGTTTTATTTGTTCTTTTTCCCCTTTTCATCTTTTTATTTCTTTAGATTTAATTGAGTACTTTTCATGATTCTATTTTACCCAACTTTTTGACTTATTAGTTATAACTTTTAAAATTTTTGTTATTTTAGAACTTGCTTTAGGGTTTATAGTATATTATGATGTACTGTCAAGTGATAGTATACTGTGTATACTATGTATACTGTACTGTACAGTACAAGATCCTTACGATGGTGTACTTCCATTTCTCCCCTTCTGACCTTTGTGCAATTGTTGTCACATATTTTACTGTTACGTTTATTATAAACTCCCCATGCATTATTATTATTTTTGTTTAAATGCTTAATTATCCTTAAAAGAGACTTAAGTAATAAGATTTAGACTTATATATTTACCCAGATAATTCACATTTCCTGTGTTCTTCATTCTTTTGCATAGATACAGCTTTTCATTTAGTATCATTTCCCTCTACCTGAAGGAATTCCTTTAATAATTTTTGTAATTGGGTCTGCTGGTAATGAATTCTTTCAGCTTTCATATATCTGAAAATGTCATTATTTTGCCTTCATTTTTGAGAGATAATTTTGCTGGATGTGGAATTATTCTTCTAGCATCTAGTGTTGTCTATTAAGAAATCTGTTTACATTTTAATTTTTGTTAAATGTTCCTCTGGAAGCTTTTAGGATCATGTCTTTATCTCTGATGCCTGGAAATTTAGTGATGGACCTTAGTATCTATCTTCTTGTAAGGGGAATTTCCTGACCTTTCTATCTAGAGACAGCAACCTTTAATTTTGGGAAATTTATTTCCTTCACAATTTTCACTCTTCTAATATTTCTCTTCTTCCTCTCCTACAAGTATTAATTCAATGTTAGCTTCCTTGGTTGACTGTCTATGACTTATCACTTCCCCTCTTAAAAAAAAAAAAAAACTTTGAGTGTGTGTGTATTTGTGACTTCCTTTTTTTCTGGGCAATTTAATTTCTAGCAGTTTTCTAAATTTTGTATTCCTTTGTTTATGGATTTATTTGCTGTTATCGTTTTAATGTTCAGGAGTTCTTTCTGACTTTAAAATTTTCTTTTAAACATTCTTTTCTCATTTTTCTCTTTTGTACCATGCTTTTCTTTTCTTTTTTTTTTTTCTATTTTAATATATTCTATTTGTTTATGTTTAGAACTTTTCATTGTCTGTTTTGTCTGCATGGATGCTTTTTTACTGTTTGCTTATCCCTTTCATTTTGGTGTCTTTCCTAAATTATCAGTGATCCTTGCTTGGCTGTCCTTTCATATTTAAGAGTGAGACACTACAAAGTGAAAGGTTATCATTTGAGTATTTGAGGGGCATGTCTTCATGGCAAGGTGCTCTTCGGAGAACCACTTTACTTTACTTGGGCACACCTAATTGTCCATGTGGAAAGATATATTTATATATTTTCCCTAAGGCAATTTCTTTTCTCTAGAAAAGAATCTTTCCATTTTCTTCATGGGAAGAATAGTCTGGCTACAAGTTTGCAGGAAACAAAAAGGGGCATCGGGGGCCTCCCATGATTCATATGCAGACTTCCTTTCAGTCTCATGTTTCATTTTGCCCTTTACTGTACCTGATGTCCTTAAGTCCCAAACTTCTTCCTTTTTTTTATTCTGAGAATAAAGCTGCAAGCTCTTGTCTGAGATGGGCTGGGTTGTACAAGTCAGCCGGTGTGGGGGTGTTATCTAACTCCATGTGATGGAGAGGAACCTTGGAGGTCTGAGCTCCACATGCAGTTGTCAACCAATCATGTATTGTAGCCCTTAGTCCTTTCCACTCCTCTGTGTACCCAGAGTCACAGCACTGCTTTCTCAGAAGCAAATCGGCTTGCTTCTTAGAGGTGTCTCCTGCAGGTGCTTTAGGCTGTAGCTTTCTCTATGCACTGAATCAGTTTCTACTCTTCCATTCTCTTGAATATTCTTTATTTTTTTATTAGAGTATAATTGCTTTACAATGTTGTGTTAGTTTCTGCTGTACAGTGAAGTGAATTTATATGTATACATATATCCCCTCCCTCCAGGGTCTCCCTCCCCCACCATCCCACCCATCTAGGTCATCACAGAGCACCAAGCTGAGTTCCCTGTGCTATATAGCATGTTCCAACTAGCTATCTATTTTACACATGGTAGGGTATTTATGTCAAACCTAATTTCCCAATTCATCCCACCCTCCTGTTCCCTGCTGTGCCCACATGTCTGTTCTCTACATCTGCCTTTCTATTTCTGCTCCTCAAATAGGTTCATCTGTACCATTTTTCTAGATTCCACATATATGTGTTAATATACGATATTTGTTTTTCCCTTTCTGACTTACTTCACTCTGTTTGGCAGACTCTTTGTCCATCCACATCTCCACAAATGACCCAATTTCATTTCTTTTTATGGCTGAGTAATATTCATTATATATGTGTACCACATCTTCTTTATCCATTCATCTGTTGATGGACACTTAACTTGTTTCCATATCCTGGCTATTGTAAATAGTGCTGCAATGAATGTTGGAGTACATGTGTCTTTTTGAATTATGGTTTTCTCAAGGTATATGCCCAGTAGTGGGATTGTGGGTCATATGGTGGTTCTATTTTTAGTTTTTTAAGGAACCTCTGTACTGTTCTCCACAGTGGCTATATCAATTTACATTCCCATGTTCTCCAGAATAGATCACACTTTGGGTCACAAATCAAGCCTTGGAAAATTTAAGAAAATTGAAATCGTATCAAGCATCTTTCCAACCACATCACTATGAGATTAGAAATCAATTACAGGAAGAAAACTGTAAAAAACACAAACACATGGAGGCAAACAGTGCACTGTTAAGCCAAGTGATTACTGAAGAAATCAAAGAAGAAATTAAAAAATATCTAGAAACAAATGACAACGAGAATACGACGATCCAAAACCTATGGGATGCAGCAAAGTAGTTCTAATAGGGAAGTTTATAGCAATTCAAGCTCACCTCAAGAAACAAGAAAAATCTCAAATCCACAATCTAACACTACACTTAAAACAACGAGAGAAAGAAGAACAAAGAAAACTCAAAGTTAGTAGAAGGAAAGAAATCATAAAGATCAGAGCAGAAATAAATGAAATGGAAACGAAGAAAACAATAGCAAAGATCAATACAACTAAAAGTTGGTTCTTTGAGAAGATAAACAAAATTGATAAACCTTTAGCCAGACTCATCATGAAAAAAAGGGAGAGGACCCTAATCAATAAAATTAGAAATGAAAAAGGAGAAATTACAACTGACACCACAGAAATACAAAGGATCGTAAAAGACTACTACGAGCAGCTCTATGCCAACAAAATGGACAACCTGGAAGAAATGGACAAATTCTTGGAAAGGTGCATCTTTACAAGACTGAACCAGGAAGAATTGGAAAATATAAACAGACCAATCACAAGTAATGAAATTGAAACTGTAATTAAAAATTTTCCAACAAACAAAAGTCCAGGACCAGATGGCTTCACAGGTGAATACTATCAAATATTTAGAGAACAGTTAACAACCATCTTTCTCAAACTCTTCCAAAAAATTGCAGAGGGAGGAACAATCCCAAACTTGTTCTATGAGGCCACCATCACTCTGATACCAAAACCAGACAAAGATATCAGAAAAAAAGAAAATTACAGACCAATATCACTGATGAACATAGATGCAAGAATCCTCAACAAAATACTAGCAAACCGAATCCAGCAACACATTAAAAGGATCATACGCCAATGCTCAAGTGGGATTTACCCCAGGGATACAAGGATTCTTCAATATATGCAAAAAAAAATCAAAGTGATACATCATATTAACAAATTAAAGAATAAAATCTATTGAATATTCTTATCTGCTATCTCTGCACTGCTGTTCTCATTAACCACCTGGTTTCATAGATGTAGGGTTTTTTTTTTTTTTTTTTAAAGAATCATGTTCAAGCCTTCACTGGCATTTTAATTGGTTTCTTTTAAAAGACTGCACTAGAGTTGAGTTAGATTTAAATTGCCATAAAGACTTCTGGCTATGTTTTAAAGGAATCCAGTCCAAGAAGGGGCAGAGAAGGAGGTTTTCTTCATCATCTACTGCATGTTAGGTTTTGTACAATGCACTTAAACCTTCTTTGTATGTTAGGCAGCTTATCTCCCTTTTAAAAGTAAGGAAACAAAGGCTTGTTAGTAAACCTTCTTCAGTCTATATAAGAAAGAACCCAGCTTTATAAGCGATGCAATTTCAGATCATTCTCTATATACTAGTGCTTCTCAACTCCTAGGGTAACCTGTTGGCCCAGTTTGTCTGGGACCATCCTTGTTTTGTCATGGAAAGTCCCACATGCCTGGAAACTCCTCAGTCTGAGGCAAAATGTGATGTTTCTTGTTGCACGTTAAAATCACAACAGAGGTTCTCAAAAAAAAAAAATACAAATTCCTGGGTCTCACCTTCCCAAGAATCTGATTTAATGAGTCTGAGGTGGGACCAGAATTACTTGATTCAAATGTTCAAAACACTACCTTACACCAAGCTGCCACTCAGGAAGTCAATAGCCTGAATTCCAACATCTTTTAATCCCTAGCTGTTATGTAAACCATTAAGTCCAGGGGTTATCAGTATATATAGCATGACAAAGGAGTAGCCTCTAGACAGGCGTTGTTGGCCAAACTGGCCTGCTGCCAATTTTTGTAAATAAAGTTTTATTGTAATACAGCCACACCCATCACATTGTCTATGGCTACTTTCTTGTTATTGCTATAGCTGCAGAGTTGAATAGTTTGAGACTCTTGGATCCATAAATCCTGAAATATTTATGCACTGGTGTTTTACATAAAAGATTTTCTGACTCCTGCTCAACCCTAACATGACTCAAAACCCAACCCAAACCAAACCAAACCAAACGAGGCCCACCATATTATAAGTGCCACTGGGCACTCAGCAAAAGAATTCTGGTTCTAAGGCCTGAGGTGGAAAAGGAGTTGTGAAATGCCTTTCAGATTTAATGTGTGCACATATAGCCTGGGGATCTGGTTAAAATTCAGATTCTGTTTCAGTAATGTGGGGTGGGACCAAAACCCTGCATTTCTAACAAACTTGCAGATGGTGCTAATGTTCCTTCTCCAGGGACCACAGTTGGAGAAGCAGAGATGTAGGCCACTGGCTGCTTATCACAGTAAAGGGCGAGGTCACCTAAAGCCACATGACAACTGATTGCCACAATAAAAAGAGCTACTGCCTATTGACCATGTCTACGATCCAGGTAAGACAAATGAGGAAGAACACCCTAGTGTGGGAAAGAAGCAGGTCTTTAATGTCACTTTAGAACAGTGGCTCTCACAGTGTGCAGCAGCGACATCACCATCAGCATCAGGATGCAGCATCTTAGGTGATCAGCTTCGTATTCAACTCTGGACTGGGAAATCCTGGGAAGGCACAGGTTGCTGTGCGTAAGGTGGGATAAGTCAAATAATGAAAATTTCCCTATCTGCCAGGGACAATTTCCCTCTGATCTCTGAATGAGGGTAACGGGATTGGGAATGCCATGCAGACCTGAGGTACCACAAGTTTCTGACTAAATCAAACTGCAACCCTACCCAGAGTAAAATAGTTTTTTAACCAAAAGAAAAGAAAGCTCTGGGTACCTAATTTTGCACTTGAATCTGTTTTTTGTTTTTTTTTTTTTTGTGGTACGCGGGACTCTCACTGTTGTGGCCTCTCCCGTTGCGGAACACAGGCTCCGGACGTGCAGGCTCAGCGGCCATGGCTCACGGGCCTAGCCGCTCC
>NC_041214.2:56214006-56233838 GCF_002837175.3 Physeter macrocephalus
CCTCTCCCGTTGTGGAGCACAGGCTCCGGACGTGCAGGCTCAGCGGCCATGGCTCACGGGCCTAGCCGCTCCGCGGCATGTGGGATCTTCCTGGACTGGGGCGCGAACCCGCGTCCCCTGCATCGGCAGGCGGACTCTCAGCCACTGCGCCACCAGAGAAGCCCTGTTTTGTTGTTGTTGATTTTACTTTAAGTTGATGGTATCTCCTATATCTTTAAAAAATTAAATTACAAATATGTGTTTAGAGTAGAAAATTAGAAATAAAAATATTAAATTGAAATCAACCATAATCAAATAAAATGCCAAGATAAACATGCCTATTTTCCCAAGCCTTTACCTAAACTGGTTATTACACATTTTGAAAACAAATTCAGTAAATGAAAAACTGTATCTCATTTTTTTAATTGACATTATTTCAACATGGGAATATTGTTTATAAAAGTAATGTGCACCCATTTAAAAACAATCAAACAATTCAGAAGTATATGCCATAGAAATTTAGTTTCTTTAAATCCTAACAACTTGGTGTATAAAGACTGATAGGTGTATAAATACCTATTTACATAACTAGACTCATTATTCTGTAGCCTCCTTTGTTTAAGCCAATTACTTTTTGATCAGATAGACCTGGATTTGAGTAACTGTGCCATACATTGGCTGGGTAAACTTGGAAAAGTTATGTTAATTCTCTCATGCTCTGTAAAATGCACCAATCATATAGATGTATATACTGTATGTATACATATATATGTATATATGTATATATATATATATGCCTATGCCCCAACTTATCTTTTGCATTTCTAGTTTTTTTTTGACATGCATTCTTTCTAACTTTTATGTGATCAAATCAATTCAATTATTTTTAAGTATTTTCTTTAAGGTTTGGTGTTCTGTTTTCCATACCTTTTTAGTATAGAATATGCACTATTAATGTTTATGTTGATGTTTTGATAAAGAGTTTTTTAGTTTTTGGAAGAGTCAAACTTCCTGGAATTTTAAGTTCAGCCTAAGGAGACTTGATTTTCATCCTTTTATTACCAGAAGGATATACACAGCAATACAGCTGATATGTTTTCAGATTATAGATCTGAGGTCCTTGAAGTTCTGCTAGAGCTCCAAGGTGGGTCCTTGACAGATGTAACTTGGCAATTCTCACAGAAGCTTATAAGTAACTGGTGTATTTTTCAGAATTTAAGACATACCATGTCCTGATTCCAAGCACACTTAATCCAAAAGTATTTAGAAAACGCTTTACTGTAAGGAAACGTGGATTTGTTGACAGCCTCGTGATCTGGCTGCCTCCTAGAGAAATACTATGGTTATTTTAAACAGGACTGTGCTGCTGAAACGATGGAAGCAAGGAAAGATGCCTTGATCTTCACCACTAATTTCAGGCCAAGAGATTAAAAGTGAAGGTTGCGGCTGAAGGCCTGAGTCAGAGCAAAGCAGCACTTATCTGTACCACAGCTTTTATCTGTCATCTTTTATTGGCCAAGCGAAGATGCTGCAAATGAAAGCATTTGGAGCCACTGTAATGACAGACCATCAACAGTACGGTTGAACATGCTTTAACCTTGGTGGTTTCTTGCTATTCCTTTGTCAGTCAAGGTATTTGACACCATGTCCTTTAGTTATTTGAAGTTACCTTAATACCACCTTGTTAAACTTTTCCTTTCATTGCTAGTAAAACATTTCCTTTTTTTAAGGTATGTGTTTTGGTATAGAATTCTGAGGAGAACCTTATCAATTAAATTATTCTATAAAAATAACATATATATTACCTAAATTCCTAATAAAATTTTCAACACCTGCTGCTTGCCACTTGACATTTTCACCAACATGAGCATTATTAAGTTTCTGTTAAGTTTTAAGGGTTTTCATGTGACCTACAGATAGCCTTGGATGTTAATAAGTTTATTTAAATGCACATTGCAAACTTGCAAGGAAAGCAAATCAAAGTAAACACTATTTCTCTTGTCAATTGAGATGCACAAAAATCTTTGACAATGGTTTTAGTGTACAAGGAAACAAGAATCACTGAAATCATGACTAAGCAAAAGCTACTAATAAGCAGGAACACTTAGTGGTAATGAAAACATTCTCACTTGAGGTACTTGTAGCTTGCAAGTTATTAAAGCCAAACCATTACCCTTAATTATCTACTCAAACTTTTATTATCTGTTCAATATACTGCATTAGGGTTTGTGGAAAGAGTGGACATATTTTATAGTTTCATAAATTCTTCTGGTTTTATTTGTCAATATTTACTATTTTGAGATGCCATATTATTATTAGCCTAGTACAATTAGCTTTCAACAGCATCTTTAAATTATTATCTGTGCTGCAATAAAAAAGTAAGAGTTTATTATTACTGTCTACTCTCTCTATTAAATCTACTCAACATTTAAATACACGACATTGACATATTCCGTAAAGAAGAAAATAAATCTTCACTCACACCATATCTAATGGATATGATTTTGTGATTCTTAACAATCTTTGTGTGTTTAATATATATAATTTGCCTTTGGGGGTTATTTATTTATGCTTGTGAAATCTTAACCAACATTATCTCTCAGACCTTCCCTAGCTAGGACTTGTAAAGAAGTAAAAAAGAAAAATCATTCATAACAATGAGCACAGTGAGTTAGCTGAGGGGGTCAGTCAATTACGGCCTGTGGGCCTCCTCTTCTCCGCCGCCTATGAGCACAGCCGCGCTCATTTGTGTACTTATCGTTTACGGTTGCTTCTGTGCTACTTTGGGAGAGTCGACAGAGAAGTTGTGACAGAGATCTATGGTCCACAAAGCCAAAAATATTAACTATCTAAATTACAGAAAAAGTTTGCCAGTCCCTTAGTTTGATTACTTTTTTGGAGGAGAGTTTACTTGGCCACCAAAGATTATACTTTTGATGTGCTAGGTTCTGTTTATTTAAAAAAATGATATTTATTTTTCTGTTTTTGAATGGCCAATACATGAATAAGGTATAAAATTTAATACGTACAAAGGGAGGGTACGGTGAAAAGGAAGCCTCTCCTCCACTCTTTGATTTGCTGTTTCCCTTCTGAAAGACCACCATTGTTACCTGTTTCTTGCTGTGTCTTTTTAGAAATATTCTGTCTACATAAACTTATATGATTGTGATCATACTTTTGAACAGATAACAATATATACATTCTTTTCTGCATTTTGCTTTTTGAAAAAAATCTTAACTATCTTAGAGATTGTTCTACAATTGTACACATAGAGCTGCCTTTTATTTTAAATAACTAATAATATTCCATTATATTGTTTAATTATAATTTATTTAGCACCTTATTAAGGGACTTTTTTTTTTTTTTTTTTGCGGTAGCGGGCCTCTCACTGTTGTGGGCGGGCCTCTCACTGTTGTGGCCTCTCCCGTTGCGGAGCACAGGCTCCGGACGCACAGGCTCGGTGGCCATGGCTCACAGGCCCAGCCGCTCCGCGACATGTGGGATCCTCCCTGACCGGGGCACAAACCCGCGTCCCCTGCATCGGCAGGCGGACTCTCAACCACTGCGCCACCAGGGAAGCCCAAGGGACATTTTGTTTATGGCAGTTTTTGCAATTATAAAATTCTGCAAAATTTCTTTCGGTCTATATATTTTAATGTTCATATATATACGTGCAAATATATCTCTAGGATAATTTCCTGGAAGTGCATTCCACACCTCAAACATATGTGTGCTCAAATAACAAATGTTGGCAAGGATGTGGAGAAAAGAGAACCCTCCCACACGGTTGGTAGTAATGTAAATTGGTAGAGCCACTGTGGAAAAAAGTATGGAGGATTCTCAAAAAACTAAAAAGAGAACTACCATATGATCCAGCAATTCCACTCCTGGGTATATATTTGAAAAAAACAAAAACACTAATTTGAAAAGACATATGCACCTCAAAGTTCATAGCAGGATTATTTACAATTTCCAAGATATGGAAGCAGCCTATGCCCATCAACAGATGAATGGATTAAGAAGGTGAGGTATGTATATATATATATATATATATATATATACACACACACACACACACACACACACACACACACACACACAATGGAATACTACGCAGCCATAAAAGACGAAAATTTTGCCATTTGCAGTGACCTGGATGGACTTGGAGGGCATTATGCTAAGTGAAATAGGTCAGATGGAGGAAGACAAATACTGTGTGATATTACTTGCATGTGGAATCTAAAAAATACCACAAACAAATGAATATAACAAAAAAGAAACAAACTCACAGATGTAGAGAACAAACTAGTGATTATGAGTGGGGAGAGGGAAAGGGGAAGGGCAACACAGGGGTAGGAGAGTAAGAGGTACAAACTATTAGGTATAAAATAAGCTACAAGGATATATTATACAACAAGGGGAATATAGTCAATATATTATAATAACTATAAATGGAGTATAACCTTTATAAATTGTGATATTGTACACCTGTAAATAGTATAATATTGTATATCAAAATATTTCAATAAAAAGAAACATAAATTAAAAAAGGATATGTGTGCTTGAAATTTTTTTGATAAATGTTGCCATATTGCCCTCTACAGAGTAGGTACCAGTTTACAGCCCTGCCTAACAAAGTATTATATAAGAACACCTGTTACTACATCCACATGCCAGCATAGAGTGTTCTCAAACTTTTTGATATTTTCTTTCTGGTAGGGAAAAAAATGTATCTTGTTGTAGTTTTAATTTACATTTATGTTGTAATGAGTGAGGTTTAGCATATTTTAATATATTATAAGCCATTTGTTTTTTCTTTTCTGTGAACAGTTAATGTTGCTTAATTTATTATTATTAAAAGAATTTCCTTTTCTTGTTACGAGCCTCTCTCTCTTCCCTCTGGCTTTAACAGACAAACGCACACTTTCCTGGAAGTCGAGTGGGTTGGCCACTCTCAGCTCTGTCACTTGAAGGGGACTGCTTCTGAGCTTCCGAACTGGGGAGTGTTGTTTCTTACTTCCTGTCATAATTTTGTTACTGTATAAAACACACAACCTTCCTTTTAGGGACCTACAATTTAACACATCTCTATCTCCATCTATTGCGCATTATGAGTCACTATGAAAGAGAGGATAGATTTCAATATACAGCAGTAAATTTAAACATATTTTTATCATGGAAATATTTTTTAACAAAAGTCTTTTGCACATATCTAAATATATAAAACAAATTTGTTTGAAAAACAGATTTTAGAAGAAACCACTTACAGTCTTATCAAGTTGAATATCATAAGCTCTTTATCACCTCTAAAGAGCTCAAATAAATCCTTGTAGGAGGAGGGCTTGGTTGCCAGAACCAGCAGTGAGGAGGTTTTCACATGTAAGTACCATGGCCAGAATCTGGTGAGTGACCTGATTGAATCCCCAGATCTAACCTGACACCTGGAGAACCCATTTATCTCAGCTTAATTATCAAGGAAAAATAATCAAGCTTTCTAGATCTGAAGTAACTTACTGATTATGAACAGATTATGCTGATTAATTTTGGTAAAAAAAATAGTGTGCTCAGATCAACCAATGTAAAACTAAAATAATCATGTATGGTAGTATCTTCTAAGTATTTTGTTCATTAGGTCTGATCATCCAATTATATAGGTGTACAATTTGCAACTAATTCATATTGGAGGATTTACCATGGATGTTCTTGGCTGAAAGTTAGCTACTATATTTGCAGTTGGGTCTAATGGAACAGGATGGGTCTCTAACTGGGCTAGCCTTGTCCCCAGGCTCGTATGCTTCAAGGTGAATATGGTACTTCTTTCTGGAGTGTCAATTTTTCTTGAAAAAAAATTATATTAATTATAAAATCATATTTAATACAGTGAATTATTTAATTAATGTAAAATTATGTGTGTGTGTGCATATGTGAATGTGTGTGTGTGTATAAAGAATAGAGAAAGCAATTGTGAAAATGTTAAACGAGTGTGTATCTAGGTAATGCATTTCCAACTGGAGCAATATCCTTCTTGGGAGGCCAAAAAAATAGTCCTTTTAGCTATAAAGTGTAGGTATACATGCAGTGCATAAACAGATGCATAATGTATCTGTAGTATTAAACCTTTGGGTGTGGGTTGGCAATTAGGAAAAAGTGTCTAAGTTTGCCCTAGGAGTGTGCTATTGAAAAAAAGGTTTAGAAACACAGTTTTAGGTGAATGGCATATTCTTGTTTATTGTACTATTCTTGCAACTTTTCTGAAGGTTTGAAATGGGAGGCCCTGATCGTGATGAAAATTTGTTTCCATCCTTCTTCTTCACTAGATAACGCTGGGTATGATCTAGATATAATTTATAATTAAAGGTGGGTAAACATTAAAAAATGGCTTTAATGGTTTTATTGTAAGCATAAATAGCAAAACTCCTTATTGACCAATAGTTGCTGGTTGATTTGGGAGCCTAGAGAGAAAGAAAATGACACAAGGGCACAACTGGAAGATTGGGTGCCTAAGATGGGCAATATGGTGCATGTTCCCTGCAGTTGAGCCAAAAGAGCCGTACCATGTAATACTCACCTACTGGCAGTCAGAGTAAAGGAGCGGAGTGTGAGTTCGCTGGACGTCTACAGATGCTCTACACTATTTCTTCTGAAATAGTTTTCCTTTTTTTGAACCAAGTGTTTAAACTTTCGATTATGCACTAAAATATTAATTCCTACAAATCAGTTCAACTTGCTGCAATTGTACCCGAACGTTTTGCTTACATTTATACTACTATGTCAAAGGTCCTATTTTTTATTAAGCTGGTTCCTGATTGACATGATTATCTCCCAAATCTGTATCTGTGAGTGTGTGTACTGTGGTTTTAAAGTCATTCTTCATTTACCTTCTTAAACTGCAGTTGTTTAAAGTCAATTCTTCAACTGGTGACAACATTTGGTGAGGAAAAAGAAATACTTCGAAGTACAGATTAAAGCCATTAAAAATAAAACAGATAATGGGAGAAAATTCACAGCAGCCAGAAATCAGCAAGTGTGAAACAAACCTGACATTGTTTCTAAAACTCCTCATAATTAAGCTTGGGAATAATTAATATGTTAGCATCAGGCCAACTGTAAATACTGAATAAAGTGTCAGATAAAAAAGTAGAATATATTAAAAAATTTAAATATGGGATTATCATCACAGAAACACAGGTGAGCCTAAGCCTTGGTATCTCTTATTTATAAAAAAGAAAATAAATCTCCTCTTTAGTGGCAAATGTATGAGTTTATTACTCTTGCAGTAACATTTACAAACCATGAAAACTTAGAAGGAAAACATTCTCAAAGGAGAAACATCCTGCCAGAAAGACTATAATAAAAAGTCCAAATAGTAAAAGAAAAGTATTTTAAAAATTCCTCTAGTCAGTTTCAACTTCACCTTGAAAGGTGACATGCCTGTGATTCGAATCACTATGTGATGGAAATGGCTGAATCTATTTTGGATCAAAACGAAGCAGCCAAGCTAACAAAAATAGTCCCTTATGAAGCATTGCCTACTCTAATATGTTCAAAAGTCATGCTTTCAACACTGATTGAGAGACTGAGGTTCACTTGGTTGGATAAAAGAATGGATAATAATAGTTTGACTTTTAAAATTTGGCTGTGTTTGCTATATTTATAACAATGTCTATGAAGAGAGGTTATTTTGTAAAGTTCAATAAGGGAACTTTAAATGTTTAGTAAGCGATTTTTAATAAAAACTGTTCAGACATGTGCACAGATGGGCCCCATCTATAAAAGGAAGAGATGCTTTAGGAATCTTCAATACACTGAAGGCCACCTCTTCATTTACACCCTACCTCACACAGTCTGCCTCCTGACATTTTCCTTGTGAACCAGGGTTGGGGGAAAGGAGGTGGGAGGGACAAAATTATGTATTTTAGGAAAATAGTTATTTGAATGCTAAACTTTGTGGATAACTTTATATAATGAAAGAGGTAATGTAGAAGGTTTGCTGTATCATACTGTGGAAGGGACTTGTCAAAATTCAAGGTACATGTTTTTCCTCCAATAAAAAAAGACGTTAAGGGGCTTCCCTGGTGGCGCAATGGTTGAGAGTCCGCCTGCCGATGCAGGGGACACAGGTTCGTGCCCCGGTCCGGGGACGCCACAACAGTGAGAGGCCCGCATACCGCAAAAAAAAAAAAAAAAAAAAAAAAAGACGTTAAGACAAGTGTAAAGGTTGGATGCTAAAGTGAGTGAATCTACTACTTATTTAATTTAGTGTGGCTGAATCCGCTCAACCAACAATAGTGAAGAAAGGCTGTTTTGCTGCAATAATAAAAGAGATTTGAGAGTTAGACGCAGACAGTTAATTATGGGAACAATGAGTTAGTTGAGATCCTAGAGCTGTAGGGAGAATTAATAGAGTTAATGAACATAAAATTAAATGCCTAGCACAAAGTAGGTATTCCAAAAAGATAGGTGGTTCATTTTATGCACGTTAAAAATGAAACATTAGTGAAGTAAAGGACATAATTATTCAACTTCAGTAAAAATATCATTGCATGAGTGTTTTTCGGAGATAAAAGAACATCCGTGGACCTGAGTGACCTGACTTCTTAGAAGATATAGATATCAAAATTTTTACTACTGGTAGCTGAAAAATTGTGTGGCATACAACTGTTGGTGTGCTGGAGGTACTGTCTCTGGCTCACAAGAATCAATTGTGAAGTTTTCAGAAACTTTCGCAAGCTGGTTGACATCCCATTGGTAGCTTGAAATCATCCATGGTGAGAATACTTATCCCACAGAAATCGGCAAAAGCAAGATCTTAGGACTTTTTTCTCTTTCCTTTTAGAAGGTGGTTGATAAACATTTACAAGTACGCCACTGTATACAGCCTCAAATTCTGGACTTTCCTCCTTTGTGATTGACTTGGCATTTAGCAGTTAAAAAAAGTATTATTTTTATTCTCATATTTTTAAATAGGAGTTTTTAAAATGTAATGATGTCAAGCAGGAGAAAAGAAATTGAATGCTAAATTAATATGTGGTGCCTCTTGTATTAATTTATCCCATTTTCTAAAATTGATACATATGACTGTGTGTACATTAATAAGAAAGATGGTAAAATAGGTAACCATCAAGGACCTACTGTAAAATAAATAAATAAATAAGAAAGATGGACTTATTTTTCCTGAAGGTAAATAATTTAAAATCTCGTTTTCTTAAAATGAAACAAACATGAATTTATTATAGGGTAAAAGCTATATTTATAAATTCTTAAACTAAAATGAGATAATTCAAAAAATTTTTGCATTATGGGTGAGCTCATTCTAGTTTTGCCGTCGTAACTGTTGAGAAGGCTTGATTATTCTTTTTGGCTGTTAGATAGTTTTCCAACAAAATACTTAACAAAAACAGATATACATCAAATAAGGAAATCACCTAAAACGCAAATATGTAAGAATACAGTGTGAAAGTAAATTTTGTTTACATATACACACAAACACACACACCAAATAGCCTTCTTTATGAGGACCTGCCATTTCCTAGTGCAGCTGTAACAAATTGTAGTAAAATGGGTCTCTTAAAAACAAGTGTAATTATCTTACAGCTTGAAGTTCAGAAGTGTAAAATTAGTTACCTTGAGCAAAAACCAAGGTGTTGGCAGGTGTTGCATTCCTTCTGTAGGCTCTAGAGGAGAATCCATTTGCTTGCCTTTTCCAGCTTCTAGAAGTCACTGCATTCCTTGGTTAGTGGCTCCTCCGTCTTCAAATGCAGCAGTGTAGTAATATTTTCAAATCTCTCCCCACTGCGCCCGCCTCTGATCTCTGCTTCCGTTGTCCCATTGCCTTCTCTGACTGTGTCTTCCTCCCTCTTTTCCCTTATAAAGACACTTGATTGCATTGTAGTCGCCCAGATTATCCAGGATAAATCCTGCCATCTCAAGATCCTTAATTTAGTCCCATCAGCAAAGTCTCTTTTGCCATATAAGGTAACATATTCACAGGTTCTGGAGAATCTTTGGATGGCCATTATTCTCTCTAACACAGTCTGCCCTCTGGCCCCCAAAGATTCATGTCTGTCCCAGTTGCAAAGTGTATTTATGCCATTCCAAGTTCCCAAAAGTCTAAATCCATTATAGCATCAACTCAAGACCAAAATCTCATCTAAACTTCATTAATGCAATGTCTAATTTTGTAAGTAAGGAGTTTGTTTTTATGAGGGCGATGTAAGTCGGAGTATATTAAGTAGGGGAGTGATATGATCTTATTTGCATTTTGAAAAGATGTCCCTGGTTGTAGTACAGGGAATAGATTTCGTGTGTGTGTGTGTATATCTGCATGCACGTACTTGTGTGAAGGGTACGAGAGAGGGGGTGCTCAAAAGTGGACATTGGAAAGTCAGTTAGGAGACCCTTATAGGAGTCCTAGTAAGACTAGAAGGTGGCTTGGATCAGGATGGCATCAATGAGAAGGGAGAGAACAAGTAGATCTGGGTTATTTTTTGGATTTAGAACTGCAAGAACCCACAGGAAGACCACAAACTGTGGGAGGGCTGGAATGAGACCGAAATCCAGGAATCTTCCTAGGCTTTTTGCATTAGGATTTGGGTGGAGCCACTTACTGAAATGAAAAAGACTAGGGAAAGATTGGATGTGGGGTCTGTGGGGGGGGGGTATGCAAATATTTTTCTTTTGACCATATGTTACATTTGAGAAGTATATTAAGCATTTAGAGGGAAATATCAAGCAATCTGTGGAATAAGAGTCTGTAACTCAGTGTCAAGGCCAGGACTAGAGATCTGTATTCTTAAAAATTTTATGGATGTATACTTGATTTACAATGTTGTGTTTAATATCTGCTGTACAGCAAAGTGACTCAGTTATACATAAGTATATTCTTTTTCGTATTCTTTTCTATTAGGGTTTATCACAGGATATTGAATATAGTTCCCTGTGCTATACAGGAGGACCTTGTTGTTTATCTATCCTATATATAACAGTTTGCATCTGCTAATCCCAAACTCCCAGTCCTTCCCTCCCCCACCGCCTCCTCCCCCTTGGCAACCACAAGTCTGTTCTCTATGTCTGTGAGTCTGTTTCTGTTTCATAGATATGTTCATTTGTGTCACATTTTAGATTCTGCATATAAGTGATATCACATGGTATTTGTCTTTGTCTGACTTACTTCACTTAGTATGATAATCTGTAGGTCCATCCATGTTGCTGAAATGGCATTATTTCATTCTTTTTTATGGCTGAGTAATGTTCCATCATATATATATATATCTCACATCTTCTTTATCCATTCATCTGTTGATGGACATTTAGGTTGTTTTCACATCTTGGCTATTGCAAATAATGCTGCTATGAACATAGGCTTGCGTGTGTCTTTTTGAATTATAGTTTTGTCTGGATATATGCCTAGGAATGGGATTGCTGGATCATGTTGCAACTCTATTTTTAGTTTTTTGAGGAAACTCCATACTGCTTTCCATGCTGCCTGCACCTGGAGATCTGTATTTAGGAATATTTGGCCTATAGAAAACCATGGAACTGGATGGAATCATTTCCAGAGAGGGGGTGGATAAAGCATGCTTAGGCATTCCTACCATTTTCTAACCAGAGAGGCAAATTTAGAGTTTTGGGTTTGAGCTGAGACAGTGATGAGAAATCCCTTAGGTGGTGACAAGAATTTCTCAGGCAACACATTTTATCCCAGTTTAAAGAGTTTTAATGGAAAAATTATGCTTTGTTTATAATTGGGCAATTTCCCTCTATGTACCGAAATTCATGGCTGGCTGTCTTCATGGGTAATGATTCTCAAACTTTTAAAGCCATGGACCTTTTGGGAAGTTCAAAGGGACCTTTGGCCCCCTAACCTTACAACTGTTACTTTCCAGTGGATGATAACTTCATGAAAACAAATGACTAGAGAGAAACAAAATAGAGAAATTGCAGGAAACCTGTTGATAGCAACTTATGTAAAGTACTTATTAACTTTAGCACTATTTTATGGAACAATATAATTAAAACAACCTACTATCTTTTAGTAAATTGAATGCTAAAAATCCTCTAGCAAACAGTTAATTCACTTTATAAGGTTCTAATAATTAAGAGGTTATTAGTAAGTAGTCCAAACACCTTTTATGTAAAATTATGAAAGTGCTTGTTATTCATCTGTAAGCACCTAAAAATGGATTTAAGATTTTAAGTAGAGAATCACTGGTCGAAGGAAGGGCTGCCAGGGTTTTCATCATTTCTCATCTATGACGTTCCTTGCATTGTAGGGTCCATGGCAATACCTTCTTTTATAATGTCCATCCTCTGGGCAAATGCTACTTGTAATGAAAATTCCTTCTTTTGATTTCATAATCTCTTAATGATAGTTGAAGTTGGTAGGTTCTATGTTGTAAGCATGCAGTTGTAAATTTGCTCTGTTTGAATGGTAAGACTTTTGTTGGTTTTGGAGTACTTGAGGGATTTGTAGATTACAGATGCATGGCCCATGAATCCCTGGTCTCTTTAAAGCTCTATCTTTGTTTCAACAACCTGGTGTTGAAGCACCATTCCTCATTCTTCCTGTTGATGTGGGATTCGCTGGAGGAGTCACTGTTCCTCTCTGGAGGCTGCTAGTAGGATGTTTAGACTTCCCCTCTGGCATCCGTGTGTGCCAAGCTCTGCCCGGGCCTCTCTGGGATTGAGACTTTACATTTTGCTCCCCTGTGAAAAGCATTTAAGGGGCTAAGTGCTTAAGGGTTTAGGGGAGGTGACATTAAAACTTGCTTTTTAGAAATGTATCTGGTGAGTGTATGTTCTTTATATAGTTTCAACTTCATAAAAAGAAAAATAAATTGTTCTTAGTTCCATTTTGTAACTAGGATATTGCCTTCAAATAGATAAAACCTCTCCCCGACCACAAAGCTGAGGTTCCAAAACAAAACCCTATACAGAAAAATTCAAGATTGGGTAATTTACATTGTCAGAAGGGAAGGGAGGATAGGGAGACCAAGGTCACAGCAGAACAAACGAAAGCTCTTATGTTTGCTATGTTTATTAAAATAAATCTAATGCAATAAATGAAATCAGGATTACAGGCAATTTAAACATGCTAAATTAGTAAGAACTGGAACTGTTCAATTTTCTATACCTTATTTTTGTTCTTAGAAATTGATAGGAATTCCTTCTTCCATGATTTTTTTTTTTTGTGGTACGCGGGCCTCTCACTGTTGTGGCCTCTCCTGTTGCGGAGCACAGGCTCCGGACGCACAGGCTCAGCGGCCATGGCTCACGGGCCCAGCTGCTCCGCGGCATGTGGGATCTTCCCGGACCGGGGCACGAACCCGTGTCCCCTGCATCGGCAGGCGGACTCTCAACCACCGAGCCACCAGGGAAGCCCTTCTTCCATGATTTTAATGAGATCTTTATATGTGAATTTCTGTGTTGCAAAAAATATGTGTATTAAATGGCACTGTAACGTGTGTGATGTGTCTTGTAACAGTTCTGTTTCTGAATGACTCAGTTTTAATTTCAACTTTCTGGGTCCTTTCATGATCTCAGAGACCAATTATTTAGATGTTGGAGATAGAAAAAAAAAAGGCTGGAAACTTTATTTAGCATAGCTGGTTGGGGATTTTCTAAGTCCTCTAAGGAAGACACATTCTTAATTCTGTTCATGATCATTTCAGGCGAAACTATGCAACCTTTCATCTCTTTTTTGCACAGGGCTTGGATCACTCTCTCCAAATAGAGTGTGGGTACTTTGATGCTTCCAAGCCTTCACTAGCAAAGCCCTCCAGCTCTTTCTTCTCTTTTACTTGACTTTTCTCCTGTCATTTTCCAACTCCCAAATATTTCCAAAGTAAGAGTGCAAGTGTGAGTCCTGGAAAAAAATTCACACTCTTGAGGAAGATATATAGATATAGATATAGATATATATACATGGAAATAATTCCAGCTAAATTAACAATTCTTAGTTGAAAGGTGAAATAAGTCTTCAGAGTTGAAAAGACATGGATCCGAGGCATGGCTGTTCCACTCACTATGTGGCCTTGGGAAGTTATTTAATTTCTCTGTCCGCCAGTTTTTTTAAATAATAATATGCTTTTCAGACAGGAAGTACTAAATTAGTTTATACACAAAGAATATTTAATACGCTGCCTGGCATATTAATGATCAATAAGTTATTAATATTGGTTACAATAAATATTCCATGTATATATGTGTATGTGCATATAACATGTGTTATATAACATTAAGTGAACATTTAGAGGGACACAGTTTCTTCTGCAATGTCATTTTTTAAATCTTGAAGACACCTCTGTTTGAATGACATTCTAAGCACTATCACCTTACTTCAAATCAGTTATGAATACATAAGTTATTAATTTAGTTACTGAAATGGCAAGCCAAGGGTGGAGGAAAATGAGCCTCTCTTCAGGTTATGGTGGCATCACAAGAGGAGCTGGTTAAAACAAATGTGTAAGGACTGGTGCAAAAAATGAGTTTAGAAGTGGTCAATGTTGGGGTTTAAGGATGTGAAATAATCACACTCCTCCACTCAGCTCTCAAACTATAGGAGAAGATCAGCACTACTGGTGAAGCAGAATTGCAGAACACTGCATGGGCTCAAGGCCAAACTGAGCTTCCCATTCCTATCCTTTGACACAGACCACCGGCAGGTCTTCCCTGGCAATGGGGGTGTCCTACATTTCTGCCTCTCTGTTTGCCATAGGATTGGTGGGAACTAAGAGGAGAGTAATGCTTGAGAGAGAGAGAGAGAGAGAGAGAGCGGATGAATTGCATAAGCAGCAAGCAGGGAACACCTAGTTTATGGATGGAGGCAGGAGCAGGGGAAGACGTAGTGATGGTTTTGTTGCTTCCCTCATGGACGATATTAATTGGGAAGAACTTCTGTAGTTGTTTTGTCTCATTTCTGGCTGATGCCGAGATTGTCTTTGGACAATGCTTGACAGAATTAATTTATGAGAATGCTTCACAGTTATTGGTTCTCTAAGATCTGGGGATGAAGAAAACATGCTTCAGTACATTTGTTGGGGTGAAATTTGAGATGGTCAGAGTATGAGGTACCGTGTGGGAATGCAGTTTACCGAAGTGTATTGAGTATGTTAGAGGAACACAGAAGAGTGGGATATATACCTAGGAAGGAGGAATAGAAGGACTCCTATGACAAACCAGTTATGTTACTTTTGCTGCTTTGGGGGAGCACAGGGCTCAGGAAAAGTGCAATATTGTGACTGTGGAAGAGTCATTACAAAAGGTTTAAGACAGGAGGCATTCACAGAGGGGTGCAATCCTTGAAGGACAATTGTATTTACCTTACAGTGTCACATGTTCTGATCATCTCCTTTCCCTTTCCAATCAAAGCAAACAAAACTGATTGCACTTCCCTGCTCTTCTATCCTTCGGTCATTCTCTCATGCTGCTCAGTCACACACCTATCTCTTGGCTCCATTTGAATCCATTCTGTTTTCTGTCGGCATCTTTTCAGGAGACAAAATAATTTTCCACTTTTTTATGCAGGGAAATTTAGCTCGCTTTTTCCGGTGCAAACAGCCAACTCAGCTCTGGGCCTCCCTCTGCTGAGCAAAGATTTGGACAAAGCTCCAAAATGACTATTTGCCACATCCTCAATAAACTTAACACAGCCTGACACCCTCCACAAATGTGTTGGGGAGAATAGGAAGGTTTCATTCCTCCACTTACAATTCAATAATCCCAGAAAGGAGAATTTCAAGAGGATTTTCAAAAGGAGTCTTGGTATCATGTAATACTAATGCAAAGCTAGAATTTGATTTCCTTTCTTTCAAAATGACAAAATTTTCTTGGATTATTGGTCTGCTCTTAGTAATAGGTTGTAAAAGTTTATTAACTTCTGCAGAGTTTATCTAGATAACAAAGATTCTATATCTTACCAGAATAATCTTCTGTGGTTTATGTTGACTTTTTTATTTCCTTGATTATTTAAGAAAACAAAGACTTCTCACATCAAAATTCTCTACAATCATATGTTTATGTTTATTTTTAAATATTTTGTCACTACTTTGAAATGAGTTGCTAAGTATTGTCTTTCAGGTACCCATGATCCAATTCCTATCTGAAGTGTTCAAATCTCCTGACAGCTTTTGATTTTTTTCCTTTCTAAAATTGAATCATATCTCTTGCACCTGAAACTGTCTTTGATATTTCTAAGAGGGGCCTTTGGAAAATCACAAAGGATTTATTCTTTCACCTTGTAAAAAGAATGGTGTTAGAAATTGTTAATTTGGGGAGATATGTTACTATTGATGAGCTGCATGGGAAGTATTGTCAAATCCGAAGAGATGTTTAACCATCCCTAGGTTATATTTGTATGGTTAAGTGTTATAAAAACAAAATATTTCAGAAATTATATGCTGTATGGGAAGGTGTAGAGATTTGTTAATGCTGTGTCAATGAGATATTTTTATTTATCAGGGTCCTGGTGCTGCTTTGCCTGGTATTAGACAACAGTATAGGGTTATCATATTTTCATAACATAATTTCAGTTATTTAAAAAAATATTTCACATCATAATGTCAGTTATATTTTAAAATACCAGCTTAGTCTAGATTTACTTTTTAACTTGAATTTAGCATCTCATATGCCAGTGGCTTTCAATGGGGGATTTACATCACTTGCTTAAGGAATTTTATTAATGTATGGATCTTAGGAACTACTCCGGGCTTAGACAGTCTCTTTATTTGATATTCTTGATATTTTCTTAATATATTCTAACTACATGCTTGATATATTCATAGTAAATTATGTCTCAGGATTAATATATGTTATATCTGAAGATTTTTTCTTTTGTAAAGATTATGTTTATCTATTTTTAAAAATTAGGTACAATATCTACTCTTCTTTGAAAATGGGTTAATGATTATGTTTACAGATATGTTGTCTAAAACTTTTTAGATTGACTTTTATCTAGTTTTACTTGCCACAGAAACAATCAAATTTCTTTTCAATTGCATTAGTCATAATGAACTCTCATCAGATCTTTCTCTTTTGAAAATTATTAGTAATATATTAACCACAGCTATTTTAAATCTTTTGTCATCTAGAAATAGTATTTTGTTTGTTTTTCTTTAATACTTTCCTAAATGCACTTGCAATCAGCTATAGGCCAGAGCACTTTGTTTTCAGTAAAGGATTGTTTTAGAGACCCAAGGAAAAGGACTATACACAGTACATTTGGGCACAGGCTTCTTCTTTTTTTTTTAAGGTCTTAATTCATTTTAACATGTTATTCTGAGACTTATCGGGAACATGAGTAAGAAAGTAATATTTTTGGTAAAGTTCTTGGACTAAATTCTTTTTATGTTTCATACATAAAGCTAATTGGAATTATTTTTTAAAGTAATCAATTAATTAATTTTTGGCTGCATTGGGTCTTCATTGCTGTGCACAGTCTTTCTCTAGTTGTGGCGAGCCGGGGCTGCTCTTTGTTGTGGTGCGCAGACTTCTTATCGCAGTGGCTTCTCTTGTTGCGGAGCACGGGCTCTAGGCATGCAGGCTTCAGTAGTTGTAGCGCATGGGCTTTGTTGTTCCGCGGCATATGGGATCTTCCCGGACCAGGGCTTGAACACATGTCCTCTGCATTGGCAGGCAGATTCTTAAGCACTGCACCCCCAGGGAAGCCCGATCAATATATTTAAAAAAAATTATATTGGAGTATAGTAGGTGTACGGCAAGGTGACTCAGTTATACGTACACATATTTCCACTGTTTTAGATTCGTTTCCCATATAGGTCATTAGAGAGTATTGAGCAGAGTTCCTGTGCTATAGAGTAGGTCCTTATTAGTTATCTATTTTATATATAATAGTGTGTATATGTCAATCCCAATCTTCCAATTTATCCCTCTCCCCCTTTTCCCCCTTGGTAACATAAGTTTGTTTTCTGATGGCATCATTTAAATAAATTTGAGATCAGTGGCTGAGTCAGGATTTTTAAAATTCTAGCTGAGAAGCTGATAGATTCATGAGACTGCTGACCCAAGATCAAGCAGGATGAGAATTAGTTATACAGGACTAAATGAACTGATCAAGGATGATTGTGGATTTTGTTTGGAATATTGTTGAGATTTTAATGTTCTATTTTCTGGATATATAAAGAATCCCATTCCCTTTTCTTCAAGTTATGTATAATGCATTACTATTTAGTAGACTATGCTCTTGTAAACTGAAAATTTTGTCAATTATATCTTTTTCCCCTTGAAGAATACTGCAAGTATTCTTATTTTCAGGACAATATAATTATTTATACAGTCTCAATAAGAATTTGTTTTTCTTATTATGAGGACATAATTGAAGTCATTGGTTATGTAACTAAGTTCTTACCTGGAATGTCATACTTGATAATGATGTTCATTTAATCAGATATGACCAGCTACTTTTTTGTTTTGTTTTGTTTTTTATTTATTTTTTAATTTTAATTTTTATTTTTCCTCCCTATCCCACCCCTCTAGGTGGACACAAAGCACCGAGCTGATCTCCCTGTGCTATGCGGCTGCTTCCCACTAGCTATCTATTTTACATTTGGTAGTGTATATATGTCCATGCCACTCTCTCACTTCGTCACAGCTTACCCTTCCCCCTCCCCATATCCTCAAGTCCATGCTCTAGTAGGTCTGTGTTTTATTCCCATCCTACCCCTAGTCTCTTCATGACATTTTTTTTTCTTAGATTCCATATATATGTGTTAGCATATGGTATTTGTTTTTCTCCTTCTGACTTACTTCACTCTGCATGACAGACTCCAGGTCTATCCACCTCATTACAAATAACTCAGTTTCATTTCTTTTCATGGCTGAGTAATATTCCATTGATGACCAGCTACTTTTAAAGAACACAGTTTGACTCTGTGAAGCCAATTCCTACAAAGCCCTCCTGGAAAAAACTAACCTGGTACCTGCTTTTGAGGTTCCCAACCTCATAGATGTGTAAGGAAATCATTTCCTGGTTGGCCCAGTGAGAAGTAAAGGTAAATTCAGCAACTGGTTTGTTTAAACACTGCATATTCTAAAGAAAGATTTGGTCCTTGCCCTGGCTCCTGGGCAGTAAACTCTCAGCTTCGGAATATCCTGGCTGCTAAGAGTGTCTGTTTACCTGGGGGACCACAACCATATCACATATTCTATGCTAACAGTGTGACTTCTGGTGGGGACCTTGGGCCATGTGGTATCAGCTTCAACTCTGGAGGAGCTGGAGGCTAAGGTCAGTTACACAGGCAGTCAACCCTGCCTATGTGACGACCCCTGATAAAGACCCCAGACACCAGGCTTGGATAAGCTTCCTTGGTTGGCAACACTCCTATGTGTTGACACCCACCATTTCTGGGAGGATTAAGTTGTCCATAGGACTCCACTGGGAGAGGACAACAGGAAGCTTCTACCTAGTGTTTCCTCGACTCTGCCCTATATACTTCGTCCCTTTACTGTTTTTAGTCTACATCTTTTTTTGTAATAAACCACAACTGTGAATATAATGGGTTTTCTGAGTTCTGTGAATCCTTTTAGTGAATCACTGAGCTAGAGAGTGTTCTTGGGGATCCCAAACACCACCCAAGAAACTTAGGATCTTTCAGGAACCTCCAGAGGAGAATTCTCACAAATTTTTTTTTCTTGCAAATTTTTGATTAGTACTGGTGAGATCTGATGGAGAGTTCTTGTCTTGGCTTAGGGGTGATAAAGAGAAATTTTGTGTTTCAGTGGAAAGCTATGCATTCTCTATAGCACACACTTTTGTTCATTGTCTTTGAGCTATTTTGCACCTCTTATTTTTTTTTTTTTTTTTTTTTTTTTTTGCGGTACGCGGGCCCCTCACTGTT
>NC_041214.2:56234033-56284423 GCF_002837175.3 Physeter macrocephalus
GTGTCCCCTGCATCTGCAGGCGGGCTCTCAACCACTGTGCCACCAGGGAAGCCCCCTCTTTTATTTTTATTTTGTTAATTTATTTTTTATTAAAGTATAGTTGATTTATAATGTTTCAGGTATATAGCAAAGTAATTCAGTTATATATGTATTCTTTCTCAGATTCTTTTCCATTATAGGTTACTACAAGATATTGAATATAGTTCCCTGTTCTATACAGTAGGACCTTGTTGTTTATTTATTTTATATATAGTAGTGTGTATCTATTAATCCCAAATTCTTAATTTATCCCTACACCCCTCCTTTCCCCTTTGGTAACCATGTCTATTTTCTATGTCGTTGAGTCTATTTCTGTTTTGTAAATCAGTTCATTTGTATCATTTTTTTAGATTCCACATATAAATGACATCATATCATATTTGTCTTTCTCTGACTGATTTACTTCACTTAATATGATAATCTCTAGGTCTATCCATGTTGCTGCAAATGGCATTGGTTCATTCTTTTTTATGGCTGAGTAATATTCCATTATACACATATACCACATTTTCTTTAGCCATTCATCTGTCAATGGACATTTAGGTTGCTTCCATGTCTTGGCTATTGTAAATAGTGATGCTATGAACACTGGGTTATTTTGCACCTCTTTTAAATTGTTGGTAGGGGCTTCCCTGGTGGCGCAGTGGTTGAGAATCCGCCTGCCGATGCAGGGGACACGGGTTCGTGCCCCGGTCCGGGAAGATCCCACATGCCGCGGAGTGGCTTGGCCCGCAAATGGCATTGTTTCATTCTTTTTTATGACTGAGTAATATTCCATTATACACATATACCACATTTTCTTTAGCCATTCATCTGTCAATGGACATTTAGGTTGCTTCCATGTCTTGGCTATTGTAAATAGTGATGTTATGAACACTGGGTTATTTTGCACCTCTTTTAAATTGTTGGTAAATGATGGCTATGCAAACTCTGTCTTTTCTATAGAGATTTAATTGATTTTGTCTCCACCTATAGATAAACCAGTTTTGGTACCTAATCATAAATTGGGCTGAATCTTGCTACCTTGCCCAAATTGTCAATTATTACCAAATTTTCAAATCTTCCATTCCCTTCAAATCTGGATACCATTCATCAAAGTTTTCAAATTTTTCTCACTTCCTGGCTCAGCATCATTGTGAACTAAAATCCCTACTATGACTCTAGGTTGCCTGGCAGCTGGCCCTTTTCCCCAGGATCTGAAGAAACTCTGGAGCCTGAAATTTGACATAATCCTCTACACCTCAGCAGGCCATGCATAGTCCCGAAGTCTCCCTGGACAAGCCACTGCCTGGGCCACTTTGGAAGTCTGGTGAAATGTTCTGGTCATGCATGCCCTTATATGAGAGGTAACTAAGACTGTGCATAACACCAAGAGCATCACCATCCTAGCTCAAGAGCTTCACAGAACTCAATGAGTGGAATGTGTAACTGAAAGATTTTCCTCCACTGATCTGTTGAAATCCAATGAACTGGTTACTTTCTTTTTTTTTTTTTTTTTTCGTACGCGGGCCTCTCACTGTTGTGGCCTCTCCCGTTGCGGAGCACAGGCTCCGGACGCGCAGGCTCAGCGGCCATGGCTCGCGGGCCCAGCTGCTCCGCGGCACGTGGGATCCTCCCGGACCAGGGCACGAACCCATGTCCCCTGCATCGGCAGGTGGACCCTCAACCACTGCGCCACCAGGGAAGCCCGAAATGGTTACTTTCAGTGCAGGGTTCAACACCTGGCTCTTTAAAAGACTCTAAAACAGTCTTTTACATCAATATATCTCTCTTGCATTTTAGGCATCCCTCTTTTAAGATGGCTTATCTCCAGAACCTTAAAACAATGGACTTTTGCCATCTCCTCTCAACAAAGAGTTTTCCTCTTTCATAGGAAAATTGCCAACAAGACTCCTCCAGAGACTATTCTTTAGACCCTGTTCCATCCCTCTCAGGACGATTATATCTCCTCTGAGTTGTTCAGCAGCAAATAGCATTCATCTTGATGAAAGGGGGTACTGACAAAGCTGAACTTTACCTGAGTCCTGTGTTCCTGGGAAGCAGCCATGATTAAGAAATCTCCATTCTTCTGTATTCCTGAAATGCCTAATGCAAAGGACTACCTTGTCGTTGCATATTTCAAAATAAGATCCACTTCTATCTTTTCTCAGTTATAGAGGTCTTGAGTTAATCTTTTCTAGAGCTCAAGGATGACCCCAGCTGACATTGTTTTACATAATCCATGTAATGATGCCAGTTTATGTTTGGTCACTCTATACAGTTTCAGAGAAATGTAGGTCTATAACATATAGACCACTCTCCTGCTAAGAGGAAGAATAGCTGACTTGCAGCTTTGTTCCTAGGAGGTAAAATTAATAACCACAACAAAAGGTGGTGACTCCTTTTAAAGCCAATCATAACAGGTAAAATCATAGCAAGTCAATAAGAGAACTGAGATTTCCAAGCAATAAGCTTGATGTACTATATCACATAAATTTATATCTCATAAGCTATAGGTTATAAATGTAGTTTTAACAGCTGCAACCTTTACAGAGTTCTTAAAAGCAAGGTGATTAACACTTTGCAATATTTGAACAAAGGCAAGTGTTGACTTTAGTCCTCTTATTGCCTTAAAAACAAGGTGAGGAATTGGTTTTCATAATATGGAACCACAAGCAATATTAATATTTAACATTTCTCTGCACATGCAGAGTTATCTTGTCTCTAAAGTATGGTAAACTCCTGACTTTTTATATACGTGTGGCTATCTAAATGCAGATTTTTTTTTTCATTTAGACCTTGCCCCATTCAATTACACAGCCAGGCAACAGATACTGTACTCATCTCCAGGATAATTTCCCATTACAGAGCATGAGATTGAATTTACAGTACAGCTTGAGCATTCCTAGCACAGATTATACTTGCGAATTTACATCGCATACTGTTTCACATGAGATGACTGAATTGCAGATGCATTACAATAAAGCTGCTTCCTTTTGTGTCCCCAGTGCCTTTGTGGACCTGGAACATTCACAGCAACCTGTACTTTGGTATTAACCTTGATTTAAAGCAGTTCCTGATGTCTAGATTCTAAAGAGTTCGGGAAGAGTTATGTGCACAAATTTGGTTAACAGTGATGAGAGCTTTGGCATGTAAATCCTCTGTCAAAATTTTGAAATTATTGCCCCGGTGAATTCACCCACATGCCCACCACTTTCAAATGTAATAGAAAGTGAAGACTACTATTGTTACACTTTTCACCAAGAGGGGATTGCATTGTTATGTGCTGTAAGGAGAGAGAAATATACTAGACATGCTTAAATAACTTTTAGTGGCCTAATGAGATGGAGAAGGGGGTGTATTTAATTGTGTAGTGAGCAGCTACATCAGTACTCTTCATATGTAGAGAGGAGAGGGAGTATGTGTGTGTTTGTGCTTGTGTGTACGTGGGTGCATAAATGTCAGTCAAGCTGTACCTGGGATAATAGGAGATAATTGTTTTTTGTTGTTTTTTTTGCGGTACGCGGGCCTCTCACTGTTGTGGCCTCTCCCGTTGCGGAGCACAGGCTCCGGACTCGCAGGCCCAGCGGCCATGGCTCACGGGCCCAGCCGCTCCGCGCGCGGCATGTGGGATCTTCCCGGACCGGGGCACGAACCCGTATCCCCTGCATCGGCAGGCGGACTCCCAACCACTGCGCCACCAGGGAATCCCCCAGGAGGTAATTTTTTAAGCATATCTATGACCTTCACAAAAAATAGGGTCAGAACAATTAAAGATTCTATTTATACATTTCCATTACACATTTAAAAGGAGAAATGCTTTGTTTGATTAAAAAACAAATCTTCATTTACTTAGTCATGTATATAGAGTTTAAATAATGCAGATTTACCCTTTTTGTTCCCAGTCTACAAGTAACGTTGTACAAGCTCAGCAGTTAGACAATAATATAATATTATTCTATGCAAATTTTCAATAACTCATCTATATTGCAGATTAGGCAAAAATAAAAGCACAGAGGAAAAAGAAAACTATGAGGCGTTTTACTTTCTTGTGATAATTTGGCAAAGTCACATAGATTGATATTGACAAAGCAAATCAATGATTATGGCACTTGTTATAGTTCTCTATCATTTCTACTTTCTTTTACCCCTTATTTCAAAATTTCCTTTTCCCCAAACACAATAAATTTTTGTGCTCCACCAGTTTCTGAGCTCACTACAAATATTCTAGAAATGCAAACATATTTGATATCTCCATCATTGAATTTATGGTGTATAAATTCATCTGGATTCCCAAAATTTGGTCATCAAACATTGCCCTCTGTGGTTATTCCAGATTTTCACAAACTCTCAAGTCTCTACTCAACCCCCAGCTTCTTCTCACTTAGGAGATTCTCATCTAATTCAGAGACAAAATGGTGGTCAGTTGGGTGCCCTGTCTCAGCTTCACGCAGCTGCACTCTTATTTCCTTCCCTACAGGATCAACTAAAGAGATGTTTTTCTATTCAAGGCTAATATTTTAATTTCTCTCTCTCTCGTATTTGTAATAAGACAATCATATCATCCTCAAATAATAACTCCTTTATTTTCCTTTTCAGTGTTTATGGCTCACTGTTCTCCTGTCTGATTTTGCAATAGCTAATAATCTCCAGGATAATGTTAAATAATAGTGTTTCTGAATTTAATACAGCCTCTTAATATTTCACCATTAGGTAGGATGTTTTCCTTAAATTTATATTCTTTTACTTTCTTTATGCTTGTTTGATTTTTCCTTTTTCTGGCTTCTCTAATTGAATTCTACTTTGTACATTTTTTTTTTTGTCTTCTTACTTTTTATTAAATTCATTTTCATCCACCTATTTTCTTCTGGATGTTATTCGAGCTACATCACCTAGGTTTTGATATGTAGTGCTTTCACTGTCATTTGTTTTTAAAAAAAGTTTATAGGGCTTCCCTGGTGGCGCAGTGGTTGAGAGTCCGCCTGCCGATGCAGGGGACACGGGTTCGTGCCCCGGTCCGGGAAGATCCCACATGCTGCGGAGCGGCTGGGCCCGTGAGCCATGGCCGCTGGGCCTGCGCGTCCAGAGCCTGTGCTCCGCAACGGGAGAGGCCACAACAGTGAGAGGCCCACGTACCGCAAAAAAGGAAAAAAAAAAAAAGTTTATAATTTGATTTAGAATGAAGTTTATAACTTCCTAGAGGATGGGGGTGTGTGTGTGTGTGTGTGTGTGTGTGTGCATAGGAAAGGGAGTCTTATATTCTGGTTAGAATATATGTCCTGCATAATTTTTATGTTTCCGGGTTTAAAATTTTTCTTGTTGTATATGTTTCGCAGATGTTTTAAAAGCTTATTATTGTTTAAGATCTATTCGTTAACTGACTCCTTCCACTGAGTTCATAATAATGCCTAAATCTCTGCTCTTAAAATTCCTCCAGGACTTTGGGATCCTCTTCTAGATATTCAGTCCCTCCTCTTTTAAATTGCCAAGGCTGTTGAAAGAGTGACCACTTTCTGGGTCTGCTTCTGTATTTCCCATTCACTCTTCAATGTATTGCAGTCTATCTTTCATTCCCAAAAGGTACACCCAGTAACCAACAATTTCATAATTTGCCACATACAGTGGACCCTTCTCAGTCCTTCTCTCCCAGTTTGGTGTCAATTTGCAGCGACATTTTGGAAAGTAAAGCTTTATAATCGATTGTCCATTCTAAGAACATATATACTCTTATATAAGTCTCATTTAAGAGAGAGATTATTTAATTTTCATAAGGCTTAAAACAATACTGAAGTGACAGGAAATGGAGAAGAGATGGTTGATATATTTCAGTTGGAGAAATAAAGGAGTCAAATGTTAAAACTTATCTATCGTCGTAGATTTAATCTAAGTTACTGTAAAATCCTTGCTGCATGGTTTTGGATCTTTGTGAATGAAGTGAAGTAGCATTCTGGCTCCACACTGCCACACATCTCCCTGCTTCGTATACTTTCATGTCATGTTTATTGAAAGCAGAGGGCAGAGGCAAGGTTGGAACTCTGGGTCAGTCTGACAGATCCTCAGCCATGCTTTGTCCTTTAGCACAGGAGCTTTCTCTGATCAGAGTATCTTTGTTTCCTCAGCTTCATGATGATTCCATTTGCATTGTCCCTGGAGCTGTCACTGGAAAACCACAGCTTGCAGGTGCTCTTCTGAAGTCAAGTTCTTCGGTGCCAGGACTGTTGTGGGTTGGTGCAGAACACAGAGAAGGACCAGAACTAGGTGTGTAAGACACTGCGAGGTCCACCCTCCAGGTTGGAGTTGTTACTGAACCCAGGTGAACTTAGCTGCTCGCTGCTCAAAAATCAATAATTTGAGGGGCAAGTGTCAGTAGAAAGGAAAGGTGCTTGAATCAGAAAAGCTGGCAATCTGGGGAGATGGTGGACTTGTGTCCAGAGACCAACTCTGAAGGTTCTGCTCACTCATGACAGTTTTTAAAGGGGAAAAAGGAGGAAGAAAAAGGAAGTGAATCATCGAGGCAGGAGGTGGGGCTCTGCATCATTCTCCATTGAGTGCAGACTGGCTGACTCTTTCCTCAGATGTTATCTTGCCTGCATGATCTACCTGCAGGATTGCTAAGGGGGCTGTTGAGTATAGAGAGCTAGTCATTTTTTTTAACTGGTTAATTCTTCACTCTTACTTCTTTTTATCTAAGATAAAGAAGCGACAGGTATGCACTCAGGAGAGCATAAGTCAGGAGTTAGATTAACTGGCCTAGTGATCTCAGTCCTATAATTAGGTTCTTTTAAGGTTAGAGGGGAGCAGAAATGGGCAAACAGGACAGGGGCAAAAGAACTGCTTTCAGATTGATGCCTTGGGATTAAGCAGAGGAGGACCAGGAGGAGACAGAAGGGAGTTCAGAAGTCTGGACACAAATTTAGGAAACAGAGTCACACAGGTGAAACAACTGGGGAGAGCAGGAAGAAGAATAGGTACCAGCAATGAAGAAATTCTGGATTCTTCAGCAAATTTCTCATCTAGCCAGGAGCTTATTATGAGTTTCCTGCTTAGGTAGAAAGGAGACACGTACTACCCCCCTCTCTCCACAATGTGCAGGGTGTAGGAAGGGAGTGAACCAGCAGAAACTAAAGGCAGAGCGGGAATTTCGGTGTTTTCTGAGTTCACTTTGAGAGCAGCATCTCTCATTTCTTTCTTTTTTTCTCATGACCCTTAAAGCAGCAGAGGTCATTTTTACATAAATTTCTCTCCCTTTGAATGCAGAAATGTTGATGGAATTTTTGAAGATGTTAATTTTAAGTGTTTCACATACCCAAAGAGCATAAACAACATGTGAATTGGATTACCATATGGAAAATGCGAAGTTTTTTTCTCCTTCTTACATTGAAGTCAACAGGATGCAGAAAAATTTACTGTTCTTTGTTGCTGCTGTTTTGCACATTAAAAATAATAGAGATAAGCAGTGTTGGGGTCAAGCTGGGCTTCTATTCTTCAGTCCTTTCCTTTCTCAAGGTTGCTGTGTTACTCTTTCAGGATAGACTTGAATAGTATCTGCTGACATTTGGAAAAAAATGAGTTTCTTTGTTATAAATCATATAAGCACGGTGTTCCTTTTAAAATTTTTTCTCCCAGAAAGTGAGAAAACAGAAATTTACCAGTTAATATGAGATTTAACAAAGTCTTTGATAGTTAACATCTCAGTGTTTAGATCAAAGCTCCTTGCTTCTTTTCTTTCTGGGGAAACAATCATCAACCTTGAAGTTGGAACATGGTGCAAAAGGTGAGGCTGAATTCATGGCCTGGGAGATGCAGGCTCTAGAGAAGGACGCTGCTGAAATGTATATGTGGATAAGTGTGTTTTTGTTATAATTTTTGGTGATATATATAATTACCTGTAGGTTCCTCCTGCCATTTTTCCCATTTTCTTATCCCAACTTTTTCCAGCTCAAGATGGTTTCAAGTGGCCCTTACACTTTTGGGCTCAGTGTAATTATAACAGGGCAACGTGGCAGTCATAATGGAAGTGGCTGTGGGAACAGAGACATTTTAATTTTATCTTTGTGATGCTGCAACTTGCTATATGTAAACCATCTTTCAAAGACTGCTTCTTGTTCTGATTTCTCAGGATCTTTTTAAACTAAAAAGTGTAATATTCAACAGCAAAACAAGAATTTATTGATCATCTACTATTTGCTTGGCATATTTGTTAGAGTTAAAATTATCTGAGAGGCAGTCATAGTCTCTTTTATCGGAGTTAAACTGTCAGTATTCTGTGACAGAACCATATGGGTTATCCTGTCCTAAATGGCAGCCACTTGCTACATGTGGCTGTCGACTAAAAAAAAAAAAAAAACAAAAAAACCCTCAAAACCCAAAACCAAAAAATGCAGAACATGATAGCTGTGAGTTCAGTTTTATTTGGGGCTTACTGAGGACTATAGCCTAGGAGACAGCCTCTCAGATGGCTCTGAGGAACTGCTCTGAAGAGATGGGGTGAGGTCAGTATATATATATATATATATATATAAAATTTGGTGAAGCGGGTACATGCAATCAAGGCAAGTGTCAGTAGAAAGGAAAGGTGCTTGAATCAGAAAAGCTGGCAATCTGGGGAGATGGTGGACTTGTGTCCAGAGACCAACTCTGAAGGTTCTGCTCACTCATGACAGTTTTTAAAGGGGAAAAAGGAGGAAGAAAAAGGAAGTGAATCATCGAGGCAGGAGGTGGGGCTCTGCATCATTCTCCATTGAGTGCAGACTGGCTGACTCTTTCCTCAGATGTTATCTTGCCTGCATGATCTACCTGCAGGATTGCTAAGGGGGCTGTTGAGTATAGAGAGCTAGTCATTTTTTTTAACTGGTTAATTCTTCACTCTTACTTCTTTTTATCTAAGATAAAGAAGCGACAGGTATGCACTCAGGAGAGCATAAGTCAGGAGTTAGATTAACTGGCCTAGTGATCTCAGTCCTATAATTAGGTTCTTTTAAGGTTAGAGGGGAGCAGAAATGGGCAAACAGGACAGGGGCAAAAGAAATGCATTCAGATTGATGCGTTGGGATTAAGCAGAGGAGGACCAGGAGGAGACAGAAGGGAGTTCAGAAGTCTGGACACAAATTTAGGAAACAGAGTCACACAGGTGAAACAACTGGGGAGAGCAGGAAGAAGAATAGGTACCAGCAATGAAGAAATTCTGGATTCTTCAGCAAATTTCTCATCTAGCCAGGAGCTTATTATGAGTTTCCTGCTTAGGTAGAAAGGAGACACGTACTACCCCCCTCTCTCCACAATGTGCAGGGTGTAGGAAGGGAGTGAACCAGCAGAAACTAAAGGCAGAGCGGGAATTTCAGTGTTTTCTGAGTTCATTTTGAGAGCAGCATCTCTCATTTCTTTCTTTTTTTCTCATGACCCTTGAAGCAGCAGAGGTCATTTTTACATAAATTTCTCTCCCTTTGAATGCAGAAATGTTGATGGAATTTTTGAAGATGTTAATTTTAAGTGTTTCACATACCCAAAGAGCATAAACAACATGTGAATTGGATTACCATATGGAAAATGCGAAGTTTTTTTCTCCTTCTTACATTGAAGTCAACAGGATGCAGAAAAATTTACTGTTCTTTGTTGCTGCTGTTTTGCACATTAAAAATAATAGAGATAAGCAGTGTTGGGGTCAAGCTGGGCTTCTATTCTTCAGTCCTTTCCTTTCTCAAGGTTGCTGTGTTACTCTTTCAGGATAGACTTGAAAAGTATCTGCTGACATTTGGAAAAAAATGAGTTTCTTTGTTATAAATCATATAAGCACGGTGTTCCTTTTAAAATTTTTTCTCCCAGAAAGTGAGAAAACAGAAATTTACCAGTTAATATGAGATTTAACAAAGTCTTTGATAGTTAACATCTCAGTGTTTAGATCAAAGCTCCTTGCTTCTTTTCTTTCTGGGGAAACAATCATCAACCTTGAAGTTGGAACATGGTGCAAAAGGTGAGGCTGAATTCATGGCCTGGGAGATGCAGGCTCTAGAGAAGGACGCTGCTGAAATGTATATGTGGATAAGTGTGTTTTTGTTATAATTTTTGGTGATATATATAATTACCTGTAGGTTCCTCCTGCCATTTTTCCCATTTTCTTATCCCAACTTTTTCCAGCTCAAGATGGTTTCAAGTGGCCCTTACACTTTTGGGCTCAGTGTAATTATAACAGGGCAACGTGGCAGTCATAATGGAAGTGGCTGTGGGAACAGAGACATTTTAATTTTATCTTTGTGATGCTGCAACTTGCTATATGTAAACCATCTTTCAAAGACTGCTTCTTGTTCTGATTTCTCAGGATCTTTTTAAACTAAAAAGTGTAATATTCAACAGCAAAACAAGAATTTATTGATCATCTACTATTTGCTTGGCATATTTGTTAGAGTTAAAATTATCTGAGAGGCAGTCATAGTCTCTTTTATCGGAGTTAAACTGTCAGTATTCTGTGACAGAACCATATGGGTTATCCTGTCCTAAATGGCAGCCACTTGCTACATGTGGCTGTCGACTAAAAAAAAAAAAAAAACAAAAAAACCCTCAAAACCCAAAACCAAAAAATGCAGAACATGATAGCTGTGAGTTCAGTTTTATTTGGGGCTTACTGAGGACTATAGCCTAGGAGACAGCCTCTCAGATGGCTCTGAGGAACTGCTCTGAAGAGATGGGGTGAGGTCAGTATATATATATATATATATATATATATATATAAAATTTGGTGAAGCGGGTACATGCAATCAAGCACACTTCTTGTTAGAAGGTTGCTGTTAGTCACAAGAAGGTTGCTGCGAGTCACCAGGAGCAGGTCTCTATTAATGATTTTAGTGCTTTTCTAGGTATGAGAAGATGTAAGAAACGGGGTTTACAAAATTTTCCCCTGAAAATATCTAACTATCTGAAGGCCTGTTCAGCCAGATTTTCCCAGAGCACAGAGAGCCGCATTTCTGATCTCTGTCCCAAACTCCTTTCAGGGGGTGTTGAAGGTCAGCGACTGCAGTGGCTAATGACCTAATCCTTGTAGAGCCGGATGGCGAGTGACATTCTTTAGTTGGCAAAGCCAGTAAGCACTGGAACTGTGGCTAATGTGAACTGAGATGTACTGCAAGCATAAATTACACACTGGATTTTGATGAATTAGAATAAAAAATGTAAAAGACCTATTAATATTTATATTGATTACCCATTCAAATAATAATGTTTTAGGCATATTGGGTTAAATATTCCAGCAAAGTTAATTTCACCTACTTCTTTTTACCTTTTTAAATGTAGCTAGTAGAAAATTTAAGATTATATAGGGGCCTCGTATTATATGGCACTGATCTAGGGTGTTCATTAAAATAGTGTGTTCTCATATTCCATTCTCAGAGATTCTGAGTCTGGTCTAGGGTTAGGAACCAGGAATCTGCTGCATTTTTAAACAAGTATCCTAGATGTGATCTAAGGACTAAACTTTGAAAAATAAAACTGGAGCACAGGATAGTCATAGAGACACACAACTGAGTAGTAAGTAAGGAGATTGCCTTAGTCCATTGGGTCTACTCTAACAAAATACCTGAGTAGCTTATAAACAACAGACATTTATTTCTCACAGTTCTGGAGGCTGGAAGTCTGAGATGAGGGTGCCAGCACAGTTAGGTGAGGGCCCCTTTCCATGCCGCAGACTTCTTGTTGTGTCCTCACATGGCAGTAGGGAGCTCCCTGGAACCTTTATATAAAGACACTAATCCCATTCATGGGGGCTCTGCCCTCAGGACCTAATCGCCTCCCAAAAGTTCTGCCTCCTAATAGTTCTGCCTCCTAATATCGTCATCTTGGGCATTAGGTTTTCAGCATATGAATTTGGGGGGACACACAAGCATTCAGATCACAGCAGTGCTTAAATAAAGAATGATAAAGGCTACAATGGGAAAAAGTCCAGTGAAAGTACAAGGCTATATAGAGACATTTGACTAGGGGGAGGCAAGTCAGGATAGGTTTTCCAGAGAAATAACCTGACTCCTAATGCTGAGGAGGAGTTAGTTAGGTGAAGGTGGGGTCTTTATTCCAAACAGAGGGACCAGTGCAAAAGTCAGAGGTGAGAGGGAAAGAGCTTGCGCTCAAAATTTATAATACAGTTGAGAGAAAGAATAGAGGTTCGGAGGAGTAATGATTCTAGAAAAATAAGTGTGACCCAGTCATGAAGGACTTATAAGCTATGGTAAGGGGTCTGGATTTTTTTCTTAAGATATTGAGGCCAAAGTAAAGAGATTTTGAAGAATGGAGTGGCATTGTAAAGTGGATGGTGGGAATGTCTGTGGGCAGTGATATATCAGTTACAAGGCTGTCATGGAATCCAGGTGTGAGGATAGTCACTGAAATTAGTGGGCATAGTGAAGAGAAGGAGAAATTAAAAGGATTTGAGGAATATTTAGGAAGAAAAATCAACAGGATTTGAGGTTGATAGGATGTGGGAGGAGAAGATAGATGGTGGAGTCAAAGATTACTCCAAGGTATGAAAATGCTAAAAATATCTACACAAAGAGTAAAAAATACATAGTCATTTAAGGTGATAGTTTTTAAGATTAAAATCTCTCTTAGAAAAATTTTTGTGAGAATGAGGGAAATAATATATGTGAAATTTTAAGGTCTTATGGTAGAAATTTCTTTGCGGCCTTAATGTCAGGCAGAGCTATGCCTCTTCTTCATCTTTTGTTTTTCACTGAGACCGAGTCTTCTGATTTTATCTCCTCTTTGTTGTGATGACTTGGAAATGTAAACCCAAATTTGTGGCCCTTTTTAGGCCTGTACATGACAAAATTGTTCAAATTACTGTGCTCTAATTTTACTAGTGGAATTACTATTTTTCTCCTCTTAAATTCCTGTCATACTCTCAATTAATTTATTCTTGTGTGTTTTATACAATATTAAAACAACCTCATTTTGTGTGCGTGTGAACGAAGCAAGGTGTAAATAAACATGGAATGATTTGACCTTGGGAAAATGATGCTGTACAAACTAACGTGATTATAAAAAGTGCTTTTTTAAACTGTGAAAATTAAGAAGCACAATGATAAAATTCCTTGGAAACTACAGATTTTACCTTGCTTAATTTATGATATTTATCATTAATTTAACAACAAGAATTCCTATACCTCTTGCACATAGAAGGTCCTGCTAGGCTAGAAGTAAAGGCTACTGTCCATGCTCTCAATGGGATTTTCTGCTTGTTTTCCTTTGTACATGACTTGTCAGGTATGAGTTCATGAATTTAATTTATTTACTTTTTCTATAATGTGCATTCCCCAAAGATGCTTTCCATTACCTAACAATCACATGGAATCTAGCTTTCAATAAAAGTTCTATCAATCTCTTGCATTGATCTTTTTAAACTGAGTAATAAAATTATGCATTGTTTTTCATATCTTTGCAGTCACATGGGGAATTTATTTCATATAGAGTAATAGGACTTGGCAGTTATATGATAATTTCTATTTATTGCATCTATTGTCTTCTACTCCAGTGAATTACAGAGTTCTGGAGAAATTGCTTTGAGGATTCCTTTCTAAGCTAGGAAAGAGTATATATCCCAAACCAAATTACAAGGTGTTTCCTCAACTTTTTCACTGCAAGCTTTTAAAATTGGTATGGAGCATTGTTATAGAGAAGTTGAAATTGGTTCTGTGCTTTTAACTTTTATTTTATTGGAAAAGCATAACCATTCATTATAAAGTAATGGGTGTGGGTTCCAACTCTAGGATCCTTCCCTGGTTTCCATAACACCCCACACTCCTTGCTTACTCCCATCTCTCTGGCTATTCCTCCAAGCTTATTTTGTTGACTCTTTTCTCCTTCCTCAGCTCTAAATTTGGCATTCTTGAGGGCTCAGACCTTGTCCTTTTTTTTTTCTTTTTCCTTCTCTGTCTACACTGCCTGCTTAGGTGACCTGTTCTGGGTTCAAATGCATCTATATGTGGATGACTCCCAAATTTGTGTCTTCAGCCTTAGCCTTTTCTTGAGCTCCAGACTTGTGTCTCCATTTGGATTTCCCACAAGCACCTCAGATGAACAAGTCCAAAAGAGGACTCTGGATTTCCTGTCTTCTAAACGTGTCTTCCCAGTCTTTCCCATCTCAAAAACCGCCTTGTCTACCCAGTTGCTCAGACCATACTGAAAGGCCATTTTAAATTCCTCTCTTCCTCCATGTTTAAATGATGAGGATAGTGATAACTAACATTTCTTGAGCACTTTAGTCCGTGCCAGACCCTCTCCTGAGGACTTCAATTCTATGAAATAGGCATAATAATTGTCTTCATCTCACAGATGAGAAAACTGAGATACAAAGAAGTTTTGTAACTTGCTCGGTTAAGTGGTGGAGCTGAGGTCCCATCCAGGAGAAAGGCTGTTTGGTTCCACCTCCAGAGTCTACCCAGAATTTGTCCACTATCTCTATTGTCACTGCTAATAATGTAGTCTAAGTCACAATCCTCTCTCTGCTAGACTACCTTAACATTTCCAACTAGCGTGTATTCTTGGTCCAATCCAAACCACTGTACTGTGGTCTTTTCTTATGCAAGTCAAGTTGAAACACTGCTGTGACTTCCCATGGAGCTCAGAAAACCCCCCCAAAACAACAAAAAAACTAAGCTCCTCCCAGGGTCTACAAGATCCTACACGATTCACTTTCTAACCTCTTCAGCTTCACTTGAACCATTCTTTCCCTCATCCTCTTGACTCCAGTCGCAAAGGTCTTTTTAGTTTTTGAGAAAACAAAAGTTGTTCATACCTCAAAGCCATTCTACTTGCTATTCTCACTGGCTGGAATAATTTTTCCTTGGATTGTTTAATGTGTGTGAGTCTCCTTCCCCTTATTCAGGTTTCATCTCAATTGTTATCTCCTTAGAGTCAATGCCCCAACCAAATGTAACCCCTGTACACCCCTCCGGCTTGACTCACAGGCTATCCCATTATTCTGCTTTGTTTTCTTTAGAGCACTTACTAGTATCTGATAATACATATGGTTTGTTGTCATTGTTTACTGCCTCACACTTGCCTCTAACTAGACTGTAAACACTGTTGGTAGGATCTCTGTCAATAGGCTCACTGCAGTATCATCAGTCCCAGAATATTGTCTGGCACAGAGTAGGCACTAATAAGTATTTGTCTTTGAATACTTTTTCTTTTCCTGAGAAGTTGTCCAACCACAAGTAACTCAAAGTTTTAAATAGTTATGAATATCTACCATGGGTAAAATGCTGAGTTTTTTTACTATGGACTAAAATAAAGTTTGAGAAATGGCCCCTGCACTCAAGATGGATCTCAAGATCACAAGGTAAACTTAAGATTATAAAACACTAGCCAAGACAAACCTGATCTTCAGGTTTCTGTGCTACTTTGAAGGATTTGTTTCTCTCTCAATATCCTATATACTGACTGCTTTGGAGCTTTTGTAGCTTTGTGGCCTGGATAAAACAATATCCTTGACACATCATCCCCAAGGAATTTTCAACTATATTGAGACAATTTATAATTGCCTTGTCATCTTTTCAAAGATACATCTCACTAGAGCTGGGACTATGATAAGTTGAGTGAAGCACTCACACTGGGTGCCAAAAAAGTCTCAATGGTCTCTCTCAATATCCTATATTGATACTTTTTTTTTTGGTCTCCTAAAGTCCATCTTTCTTCCTTCTATCTTGCTTTTTCCCCCCCATTTTCTACTTTCCAGGGCTAGTGTAGTAAGTCAAAATAAATAATATTTTAATATAATATAAATATCTTAAAAATGCACTATTAAAAAATCAAATTGTCAAGCAGTTGCCGAAACAAAACTGTGCCTGCATTTGTCAATAAAGTTTAAAGTTCACACTGGACTCTGTTATCTATGAGGGTAGAGACCTTGCTTTGTTCACCACTCTTTTCCCAGTGCCTGCTTAGAACAGTACTAGAGACATAGTAGGCATTCGATAAATGTATCATGAATTACTGAATAAGTCAAATGTGGGGAATGGTGAAAAGGGAACAGTAGCCAAAATGACTTTTCTTTCTGGAGTTGATCCTACACAGTGAAAATGCTCAGCCCTGGGCCATCAGAGCGTGCTCATTCCTCTAACTGGATAATTTCCTAGTCCTCAACAACCTTTCTGACACTCTTTGACACAGCTGAACCCTGCACACTAACCACATTTAAAGTTGAATCATTTTGCTACACAGAGATACAGGAAAAGATTGTAGTATTGGTGATTTGTAGCCTTTTACCCCCACATACATAAAGATCTATTCTTAAAAAAAATTATTATATTTGACTTTACATATGCGGATGTACTTGGAGACCTTTCTCCATCATCTGAAGCCTAAACTTCTCTTACCTTAGAAGGTAAGATTGTTATAATTTCAGTTCAGTATTTTCTAGGCTGTTAGAATTCTTTGTTTTCTATCATGGCATTTGACAGCAAAGCATCATGTATTATTATCAACCCAAAGGGTAAATTAATCCTAACAGTTTTACCTGCTGTGATCCCTTCTTCTGTCCTCTTCCTCTGAGAGGGAGACGGTGAAATAAATAAGTATCAAAGTACCTATATAACTAGTAGAGTTAAAAATCTGCTGGGTTGATAGTGAGGTGATGAGGGAATACACCGCTCTAGGGAAGGTAAATTAACGCAATGTTTATCAGAAAAAAATTGGCAATATATATAAAGAGTCTTAAAATGGTCTACATCATATCCCGCAGTTACACTTTGGGGATTGCATGCTATCAAAATAATACAAAATGCAGAGAAATATATCTGTACAAAGACAGTTGCCAGTGCATTATCTGGAATGGTGAAACATTGGAAACAATCTAGATGTCCAGCAAGAAATAAACAATTGGTAAAAAAAAAATTATGATAAAACCTGGTAACTGGCTAGTAGGGTACATATCAAAATGATACTTCAAAGATTTTCTTAATCACAAGGGAAAATATTCTGTGAAAGAGCCAAGGTACAAAATTGTTATCAAGTTAGATCTTAAGTAAAAAAAGAATTACATAGACACAATTCACCTAAAGAGAGATCTGTCAAAGAGGAAATAGTGATCTGGATGATGAATTAATAGATAATATTTTTATTTACAGTTTTATATATTTTTTACAGTAAATATAGGCCATGTTGATAATTGGGAGAAAAAATGTTTTCCTAAGTGCAGTGGCTCCCCCTTTGGTTTGGAACTCCCTGGAGCTCTGCTCCAGTTGTGATCACATCCAGAAACTTAAGATTTCTCAGCTGCCTAATAAGCCAGAGAGCAGAATGATCTGGATGATTCATCCAGGATTTGGCTTGAGCTGCTGTGCTCATCACACGGTCCTCCTGTTCCTGAGCAACAACTGTGAGGTTTATGAGCCCTGGAAGGGTTAGCAAGTTAGAGCTGGAATTAGCTGCATTCTGATCTCTGTTACACAGATGTGGCTTTCATTGATTTTTATAGGAGATTTGTGCACATAATGAAGAGAAAAATGTCACTGATTTAATGTAGCTTGAGCAGTAACCTTTTACTAATGTGACTCCTTCAGTAGGAGGCAAACATGTTCTCATTTTTGTATTTTTAGTTATAGAAAAACATTGGCTTAGATTCCTTTGACTAAGGAAGCCCCAATGACTTCAGATCAACCTAGGCACTTATATCTGAGTCATGTTATTATTTGCTTTCCAGTGGCTCAAACATTTAATCATCTCAGTTATAAGTTAATGAAACCAAGATATGTATTGTGTTCCATCTCTCTCCCCTCCTACCAATTTGAGTTAGAAAAAGGTTTCTCAAACTTGGCATTATTGGCATTTTGGGATGTATAATTTTTGTCGTGAGGGACCATCTTGTGCATTGTAGGATATTTAGCAGCATTCTTGGACTCTACCCATTAGATACTAATAACACCACTTTCCTACAGTTGTGACAATAAAAGATGTTTCCAGACCTTGCGAAGTATTCCCTGGGGGTCACAATCTCCCCCAACTGAGAGCCACTAGGTTAGACAAAGTACAATAAAAAGCAAGTTAAAGAGAACACAACAATTTAAAATTCCAAACATGTTATTAAAATCATTAATGCTCTTTCTTGTTTAGGAAATTATTTAAGATAGCTAGAAAGAAACCTCCAAAATTAAATAAAATCACAGAAACAAATAACCATACAGAAAAGATTGATAAATTGTACTTCATCAAAATTTTTTTAAAAACTTCTGCTTATCAAATGACTGTTAAGAAAATTAATAGATCACAAATTTGGACAAAATATTTGCAAAACATATATCTGGCAAAGAATTTATGTGCAGAATGTATAAAGATTTCCTACAACTTAATAGTAAAAAAGAGCCAATGCTAAAAATAGGCAAAAGACTTGAACAGACACTTCAGAAAGGAATGTGTACAACGGTCAGTAAACACATGAAAACATGCTCAACATTATCAGGTATTAGGGAAGAACAAATAGAAACAAAAGTGAAATGACACTACCAATCTACAGAATAGCTAATGTTAAAAAGTCCAACAAAAAATTTGGGCAAGTATATGAGAAGATGGAACTGCTAGATTTGGAAATATAAGTAGTATACTCCAAAGGGACCCTTTGGAAAAAGGTTTGGTGATTTCTGAAAGGTTAAACATATATGTGTCCTATGACTCAGCAGTTATACTCATAGATATTTACTCAAGAGAAATAAAAGCATATTAAAAAAAAAGTCTTGGGGGCTTCCCTGGTGGCGCAGTGGTTGCGCGTCTGCCTGCCGATGCAGGGGAACCGGTTCGCGCCCCGGTCCGGGAGGATCCCACGTGCCCTCTGCTAGATTTGGAAATATAAGTAGTATACTCCAAAGGGACCCTTTGGAAAAAGGTTTGGTGATTTCTGAAAGGTTAAACATATATGTGTCCTATGACTCAGCAGTTATACTCCTAGATATTTACTCAAGAGAAATAAAAGCATATTAAAAAAAAGTCTTGTACAAGAATGTTAATAGCATATGGTTGATTATACTCCAATATCAGACACAACCCCATATTCATCAACAAAGGAACAGGTAAACAAAACAGGGATATTCACACAGGGCAGATATTCTGCAGTAAGAAGGAGCAGGCTGCTTATACACACAACAATGTGAATGAATTTCACAGATATTTTGCCAAGTGAAAGAAGCTGTATACACAGAAGTACCTGTTTATTATGAAATTAAATTCATTTAAATTTTAAGAACAGGCAAATCATAACTAACTATTTTGAGAACTAGTCTATGGTAAAACAAGTAAACAAACAAACCCAGAAGAGTATGGGGATTAACTGAGATGGGGCATAAGAGAACTTTCTGGAGTAATGGAAATATTTTATATCTTGATAGGAATGGGGGTTAGTGGGTGTATCCATTTGTCAAAAATTCATCACATTGTACCCTTATCATTTATGCATTACATTGGATCTAAATTTTACCACCCCTCAATATCCCCCTGCCCCCAAGCTACTGAATTCTAATAATAGTTTGCTTGCCACAGAGGTATGAGTTAGTGGTTCTGAAATTCCTTTTAGTGTGGTGTAAGCTTGAGAAAAATGAGTAAATATATTGAGCATAATGGAAACCCAGTGTCTAAATGTTGGAGAAGCGAGTTACAAATAGGGATAGATGGAAGACTAGAATGCACCCTGTGGTGCTGAATTAGATTTGGAGGTATTAAAATGAACTCATTGTGTGTGTGTGTGTGTGTACACATTATATATGTTTTCTCTTTTCTAGCTTTGTACACTGAAGAGGCTTAGAAGCAATGCCATTCCAGTAGCAGTGAGTACACCTAGCACCCATTTCTTGGTTACTAAATACTATTCTCTAAAAGAAACCAGAGCTCCTTGGAGAAATAGTTGATATCAAGGGCCAGTGTGGGGAAAATATAAGATAAGCCTGAGATATCTTGCTATGCTAGAAAGTAAGGAAGTACTTAGAGAATGATGGGGACTTGTCAAAAAGACACAGGCACCAACTTGAAGGGGCTCCCTACTGGCTAAATCTGGGAAAATTGGGCTTCTAAATTAAAAAATAATAATAATAATAGATTTTTAAAATTTGGAGTATAATTGCTTTACAATGTTGTGTTAGTTTCTGCTGTACAGTAAAGTGAATCAGCTCTATGTATACATATATCCACTCCCTCTTGGACCTCCCCCACCCCATCCCACCCATCTAGGTCATCACAGAGCATCAAGCTGAGCTCCCTGTGCTATGCAGCAGGTTCCCACTAGCTATCTATTTTACACATGGTAATAAAATAATAATCCAGGAGCCCATAATGATATAAGTAAGAAATAAATAAAAAAATAAGGAACAGGAAAAGCTCTTCTGTACAACAGAATGTTAACAAATAAATATAGAAGGAATTATGGAGTTAGGATATCTTCAATAGGTATTAAAACTAGTAGGTAAAGTTTTTGAGGAATGGGAAACTTACATTACTTCAAAGATTCTGTCATAAATCGTTCATTACAAATGGAATAATTGTAACTATGCTATGGAGAAACTGGGTATACTACCTTCACCAAGTTATCAAGGTTAACCTCACCTATAAGGAGACATATAGACATCAAGTGGCTTTGGATACAATGCAATGAGAAGGACACAACATCACTTCTATGGTGTTTCTGCCCAAAATGCATATGTTGAAGTCAATCATGAGGAAACCTCAAATAAACTCTGGTATTTGTTGCTTCAAAGGTCTCAAGTCAAGAATGACTGAGATAGACTAAGAAATATGAAAGAAACTAAAGTGTTATGACATGAGTTTAATGTGAATCCTGGACTGAGAGAGAAGAAAATATAGCTACAAAAGACTTTATTGGTACAATTTATGAAATTTGAATATCAACTGTGGATTAAAAAATTAAACAAATTTTCTGTTTTTCATAATTATACTGCTACGTAAGAAAATACTTCTTTTATTTTTTTTAAGAAATGAAGGGTTTAGAGATAAAGAGCATTTCTCCATCTTGCTCTCAAATGATTCAGAAAAAAATTTATTCACACACATTCACACAAATGTGTGTGCATGTGAGAGAGAGAGAAGATGATAAAGCAAATGAACAAAATATAAACAATTGATGAATCTGGATATAGAACATACTGGACTTTCTTGCAGGATTCTCGTAATTGTAAGTTTAAACTATCAAAATAAAAAGTTTCAAATAAAAAAGGGAAAACAATGCAAAAGATAAATAAGGGTAGTAAAGTTGAATTGCAATAAGCAGGTGTATTAGTTTCTATGGTGGTGTAACAATTTATCCCAAATTTAGCTGCTTAATAAAACACAAACATTTATTATCTCACGGTTTCCATGGGGCAGGATTTTAAGTTCAGCTTAGCTCAGTGTCCCACAGAGTTGCTATGAAGATATTGGTTGGGCTGCATTTTCATTCAGAGGCTTGACTGGGGAAGGGTCTGCTTCCAAACTCATTAAAGTTGTTGACAGAGTTCATTTCTTTTTGGTGTATGACTGACAGTCTCACCTTCTTATTAGCTGTCAGATGAAGATTATTGTCAGATCCAAGGTGGTGCCCACAATTCCCTGCTGTGTGGTCCTCTCTGTAGGCAGTTCACAATGTGGATGTTCACTTCTTGAAGCCTAGCAGAAGAGTGTCTTACTCCAGTGTGCTTAGACAGACTCTTATGTAACATAACTTAATGAAAGGAGTGACTGTCCATTCCTTGCCATATTCTATTAGTTAGAAACAAGTTACAGGACCCTTCCATGCTCTAGGGAATAGGATTACACAAAGGAGAGGGCACCAGAAAGTGGGAATTACTGGTGGCACTCTAGAGTTGGTCTACCACAGCATGAATTTACTAAGTCGAATAAATGTGATTCATCCATTTCTATATAGTTTTCTATCTTCAATTTAAACTAAATTAAGAAATGGTAAAATTATTTTCTAAGAACTATTGATGTTATATATTTGAGAGGAACAATTTTAGATACTGAAGAAAATGTTATCATTTTTTGGTATTCACTCAGAATCTTTAGAACATGTTTCCTTATGTTTCAGAAATATTTTACATGATCAATTCTGCCTACTAAAGGTGTTCTGTCATAAATACTGTACACCAAATATGTCTGAATTTTTTTCTAGTCAATGGCAGTATTGCATTTCCCTGTCTCTTTTCTAGTTGGGTGTTATCTTGTGACTTGTAGGTATAATCAGGTGACTTGCTTTGATCAACAAAATGTAGGTGGGAGGTTTCATTGCATATATGTCCATTGGCATATTCATCTTTATCTGACTCAAAATCTTTGAAAAAATATGTCACAAAGGGGCTCCTGTCAGCCTGGATCTTTGAATGATGGCAGTGGGCAGAGTCTCCATACTGAAATGAGAAATGAATTCTTGTTGTGTTAGGTGACTGCTATTTTTAGCTTTTTTTATTATTGCAGCCAGACCTAGTCTATCCTGACTGGTATGGACATTTGTTGTCAGAATTGGCATGCCACTATAACAAGACCCTAAGTTATGTAGTGTTGATTGAATGGTTAGTTGACTGGCGATAAAGAAACAGAAGCTTACAGCATGGTGATTCGTCATATTCAGGAAGGAAATATTTGGTAAAACTCTCACCTAGGGAGCAGATCATGTCCTTAGTGATTAGTATGCTAGATAGAGTAAGAGGTTAGAGAGTAGGATGTGAGCTTTGCATGTTGGTGAGGAATAGCAAGAAAAAGATGATAATTTTGATGTACAGCTTCAGGGACCATGCCACCCAATATCAGCAGTGCAAACTACAGGGCTTGTATCCAGTGAAAGCGGCAGAGGGTTCTTCCCTGGAAGAGTCCCACTCTGTGGTTTGGGAGTTTTTTCTGGCTGCAGAGACTTGAATTCTGACCTTCTGGTTCTCAAGTTAGTTCTGGAAGTTACCTAAAGTTATTCAATAAATTTCATTTCTGCTTAAAGTTGCCTTGTGTGTTTTGTTGTTAGTCAATGAGGATGCTGACTAACACAGAAAGTATGCATGCTTTCACATTCACTGAGACATTTTTACAAGCACTTACTGTGTGTCAGGCGCTGGGCCAGATCCTGAAATACAATTGTGAACATGACAGGCATGGACTTTGACTTCAAGAAGCTCAAATTCTTTAAATTTGTTTGTTTTTGCAAATATTTATAAATTTTTTATAGGGGTGGAAAATTTTTATTTTTCCTTTACCCATTTTAGGTTCTTCAACTGGGGCCCAGTAAAGTGACAAAAGTCAGATTAACAACAGAAAAACAAATATAAATTCATTAACATGTGCATTACCCATATACATGGGGGCACTTACTGATGAGTAAATCAAAGAGGTGTTTAAAACTTGGGCTTTTGTAGCATCTTAACAAAAGAACAACAAATTTTTAGAGCGGTGACAAGACAAAGGAAAAAGACCTTCAGTTTCTAGGGTAGCAAATTGTGGGAAGATAAATAATTTGGGGAACAAATGAAATATAGTTATCCCTTGGTATCCACGGGGATTAGTTCCAGGACCCCACCCAGATACCAAAATTTGTGGATGCTCAAGTCCCTTATACAAAATGATGTAATATTTGCATATAGCCTACTCACATTCTCCTGTATACTTTAAATCATCTCTAGATTACTTATAGTACTTAATTAAGTGTAAATGCTATGTGAATAGTTGCTGCTGTGTTGCAAATTTAGGTTTGCTTTTTGGAATTTTCTGGAATTTTTTGGAAATATTTTCAGCTTGAAGTTGGTTGAATCTGTGTATGTGGAAACCACAGATGTGGATGATTGACTGTATAAAGGTTAGTTGTAAGGATTGTTATGTAGGTTCATTTGGTGATGTCTCTAGGCTGATAAGGGTCTAGAGTTGTCTCCGGTGGTTAACTTTTATCTTCCTGGTAGAAAGGAGAGGAGAGACATCTTTACAAATTTTATGTCCCGCTTTTAGGCAAAACAGGAAGGGTAGAGAGCATTTTTTCATATCCGCATCATTTTAATTGCCTTCAGCTCAAAATAATCCTTATACCAAAGAGGCATATTTTGGGGTGGCATATTCTGCTACCCTTCATTATATTTAATGCATTTCAATAATGTATACCACAAAGCTACTTATTCTGAGATACTATTTCAGAAATAAATATGTGTATCTGTTATTTATGTGATATTTCATAATGGAAGCTATTTTCATTTTAACTCAAAGATTAAACCAGAAATATAAATAAGCAAGAAAACATTTTTATAGCTTGTATAATTGGTTTTTTTACAGTTTTTAATGTTAACTCTAATATACTTTTGTTATACTTATCAGATGATTTTATTTCTTCCAGGAACACTGTTTCACCACTCAACAGTGAAACAATGCCTTTTAAAAGTTAGTGCTAATTCTTGAGTTTGACACCAGATGCTTCATTTTGAGAAAACTATGGCAAGAACAAAATAAAAATTTGCATCTTTAAAATATATCTCCCTCTTAGATGTTTGCTTCATAGCCTATGTTTTTATTTTTTATTTTTTGTGGTACGCGGGCCTCTCACTGTTGTGGCCTCTTCTGTTGTGGAGCACAGGCTCCGGACGCGCAGGCTCAGCGGCCATGGCTCACGGGCCCAGCCGCTCCGCGGCACGTGGGATCTTCCCGGACCGGGGCACGAACCCGTGTCCCCTGCATCGGCAGGCGAACTCGCAACCACTGCGCCACCAGGAAGCCCTATTCTATGTTTTTAATTTAAGGAAATTAAAAAATTAGACTTTCTATAGCAATTGGAAAGTTTGTTTATATACAGCTGCAAATTATATTTGACAAATAGAAAATAACATCTCATCAGAAGCTATGTTTTGCAAATAGCGTATGTTTTCCTAGGGTTTTAACTGAAACTTTAATTTTTTTTTTTCTATAAACATGAAGATGCATTTAAGGGGTAATTAACGGGAAATCATTTACCTAAGTTAAATCTCTTGGATAAGTGTGATTTCAAATCCTTGGGAGATGAATTTTTATAATCAGGATTAATTAATTTCTCAGGAAGGCATGTATTTGCCTAAGAAACATTAACTACTGAACATGAAGTGTGGATTTCAGAGGTAAACCGTCGATATGAAGCTCCACAAGAACATTCCAAATCATTAGACATGATTTATATGGGGACTTCTAGTTGTAGTTGTCTTTGGAAACTGCATTCCAAATGGGAGATGGAAATAAAGCTTAAAATTTCCCCCCTAGGAACACTGTAGAGCAGGGAGGAGGAGCAATAAAGGGATAAGAACACTCAGTCTGGGATCATGGGATCCGGCTCTGCTATTAAATACCTTTCTTTTTCTTACCTGTAAAATGAATGAATTGGATTATATGACCTCCAAAGTTCCCCTGAGCTCTAAGTTCTGTGACTATGAGACAAATAGGGTAGAAACAATAAAAATAATTGATACTTCTTTAAGCTATAAATTGAAAAGGAAACTAAAAAATAGGGCTGTACAATGAAAAACTTTGACTTCTTCGTGGATGTTTCTTATTAGAATTCTTTGGTGCTTGTACCACTGGTGTTGATTACGTGAAAACAATTACCTTGGGTTTAATTTATTAACTTCACAGCAAGAGAAAACAAGAACTACCCCACTCAGATAAATGGAAAGGAATAAAGGGAATAGGGCCAAAGATAGAAATGAATTCTCAATTCTAAGAATTTTTGGTGAATCAATTCTGTAAATCTGACACTCCTTGACTTGATTTAATATGATACGAGGGAGCTAAGGGTAGAAAGGATCTGACTCATTGTCTGGAGTGAAAAGTAGAAAAATTAGGAGTTTTTTTTGAAAGAAAAAAAAAAACCTGTTTAGGAGTCTGGTCATGACTGGTTTTGGGTGGAATTTTGTGACCTGAATAAAGAGTTGGTGGTTATTGTACTCGGTGTGGTTATAAATGAAATGGATCCTTATAGGTAACACAAGAAGTGGTTAGAGTATTTGTCTTAATATGGACAACTAGTAATATCTCTGCAAAGAAAACAGCCTTAGTGTCCCTGCATTTTTTTAATGCTCTGAACTAACCTCTAATATTGTCTTCCTTTCTCCCTATGTTATTCGACTGCTCCAGCTGTGGGCGTCTCAAATCCTGGTCCTTCTCTGCCACCAGGATACAGCCTCTCCCTTAGGAATCATTTGCCAGCCTTCTCACAAACTGTGCACCTGAACCCATATATGATTGGAACCTTTTAATATGGAAAATGCTTGAAATGAATGATCCCGGTGAGAGTTCCTGCCATGTCCCCTTGCTGCAAGCAGAGGTCTTATTTTTAAGCTCTTTGAATGCAGTCTCTTTTATTAGGTTCCCTAGGTATAGTGGATGCTTAATAAATAATGATGAAGGTTTTAAAATCTCATTTTACAAATGAGAAGTTAAAAGTGTTTTGGCCGATGTGGATTAACAAGTCATCTAGTGAGTCAAACCTTATCCTCAGGATCCCCACAGAGTATATCCAGTTTGACCTGAGGTGCAACATCAGGTGAGTAGATAAAATGAGCATATTTATCCAGCACAGGACGGAAGAAATAGACTTTCCAAAACAGTAAAAATGTTCATAAATGAAGAGATTTTTATTGTTAGTGGTAAGGAATAGAAAAATGTGTGATATTGTGATACAACGATGGAGTGTGCATAATAAATATAATAGTAATTATTTGCTTTACAAAATAAATTGGGAATGAATATTGTGATGTTATTTAAGGATAGAACTGTCATGTGAGAAGTGAAAGCAGAAAAAAATAATCTGTAGACTATTTTGCATGAGTATAAAATCAAATTAAAAAATCTGAACTTCCTATAGGTAAGGCACTCTGCTCTATACTATAATAGAACAGTCTATGGGCAAAGAGATGATATTCAAGGAGCTTATAGTATATGGGGTCAGGGATGGAGTGGACTAGAGAAAAGGATGAGAACAAAATAAACAGATGTCTTTATTTCAAGCTTGATTAAGATAATTATCATTAATAATGGAGTGCAATGAGCATTCTAAGGAGAAAGAGACTGTACACAGCCAGAAGAATTAGAGAAAACGTTGCAGAGGATTCCAAGATGTATACATTTTCAATAGACCAAAATAGAGGTAGAGATGGTTGTATTTTAGATATAGGAATCAACTGTCTTTCATACTTCTATAACAAATTGTTAAGCATCTACTGCATACCTGCCTGGTGTAGAAAATGGCATCCTAAAATGAATAAACCTGATTTCTAATTGTAGAAACTTCCTACCTGGGCAGACTTGTCTTATTGGATGTGTGTTCCAGGAGGGATCCTTTCTGCTACTGGAGATCTATGTTCTAGTGGTGCCCTTAGTAATTCCAGTGGGAAAAATCCTTCCAATTCTTACCCACAAATTCTTCACAAGATGATTGGAGAAGCCTCAGACTTTCTTTCCTATTTATATCCCAACTCACTAGTTTTCCTCAGATCCAGTTACTTTGCACTGATGGAGATATGTAATGGGAAGGTAGTGTTTTTGAAGGCAGACCTTTTACAAAAGTGTGAGCCATGTGAATGCTCTTTCATTCTGACTTCCCTCCAGCCCCACTTCTCCCTTCTTTCTCGAGAACCCTGATTTCAGACCCATGGAGTCTGGTACACTGCTGTCTCTTAGGAAGTTTCACTTCTCACTTAAGGAGAAGTTTCTGTCTCTTTCTGAACATCCTGATAGCTTGTGAATGCAAGAGACTGATACTCCTTTTATGATCAGGGTGTCCTATTCAGCTCAGGCTGCTGTAACAAAATACCTTAGACTGAGTGGCTAAAACAACAAATATTTATTTCTCACATTCTGGAGGTGAAGAAGTCCAAGATACAGGCACTGCCAGATCTGGTGTCTGGTGAGAGATCCTGCTTCCTGGGTTGTATGTGGATGGCCTCCTTTTTGTTGTTTCCCCACATGGCAGAGAGTGGTAGCAAGCTCTCATGTCTCTCCTTATAAAGGCACTAATCCTATTCATGAGGACTCCACCTTCCTGGCCTAATTACCTCCCAAAGTCTCCACCTTCTAATACCATCACACTGGAGGTTCAGATTTCAACATATGAATCTGGGGGGACACATGCAGTCCATATGATGACTCCAAAGGCAAGGTAGGTGTTTTAGTAGGCTCCAGCCCTGTGTTTGAAGGTGATGGTATGACCTAAATTATATTCACTTTTCCTCCCAGATAACCAAAAAGAAAGCACATTTTTTTTTTTAGTCTGAGCATCCATTTTTTTTTCCAAGAAAAATATATCTAATATATGGAAGGGATATTTCCCCTGTTGGCATGACTTTAGCCCTGCCCTTTGTGAAATGACAACCCTGTAAATATTTAATTTTTAAGAAAACTTTATTTTATTTATTTATTTTTAGCTGCATTGAGTCTTTTTTGCTGCGCATGGGCCTTCTCTAGTTGCAGCGAGCAGGGGCTACTCTTTGCTGCAGTGTGCATGCTTCTCATTGTGGTGGCTTCTTTGTTGTGGATCACGGGGTACAGGTGCATGGTCTTCGGTAGTTGTGGCACATTGACTCAGTAGTTGTGGCACGTAGGCTCTAGAGCACAGGCCCAGTAGTTGTGGTGCATGGGCTTAGCTACTCCACAGCTTGTGGGATCTTCCCAGACCCGGGAACGAACCTGTGTCCCTTGCATTGGCAGGTGGATTCTTAACCACTGCGCCACCAGCATTCCTGTAAATATTGTGATGGGAGCACTGGACTCCTAGGTCTTTTTTATATTATAAGAGTCACCATTCTTGCTCTAATTGGCTCTCTCTTGGCCATTTTGGATGAGTGGTTCCAACTTTGTTTAAGTGCTTTCTGAGTCCAAATCTCCCTTGATAGAAGGAACTTGTAACTGTGTGTATATGAGCATAAGTGTATGGGATGGTCACTTTCTTTCTGAAAAGCTTAATATGGGGGAAGTGTTAAAAGAAAGCTGGTGTGTCTTGGAGTAGAAGTGAACTTGATTATTAAAATACCAAAATGAATTTGCCGTCAGGTAGTCACCTGTTAAGAGATTGCACAACATAAATTGCAGTGTATACACAGATTGCACAACATGGGATCAGGTAAGACCTAAGGGATTAGTTAGCCATCACTTTTGAAAGGAGGTTCAGCTGCTATCCAGGTTCCAAATACATCTAACACAAAGGAGTGTGGAGAGGAATTTTCCTGAAAAAGGAATGTTAAATGGTGTACCCTATATATAGTTCCACACCATTTTACTCCCCCGGGAAAGATGACATTTGTTTTAGGGAGGTAGATTTGAATAAATTTGCCTCTTTGGGCTGCTAATCAGTATGCAGAATTTCAGCCAAGAAAAGCCAATTTCTCTCCTATACTTTTAACTCTCTTGGAAAGTGTTGGGGTTTATACTTCAACTGCTTAGGTAGCCTCCTCTCCTCATTTTGACAGATGGTGAATAAATACTAACAATTCTTTATTAGAGGCACATCCCGGCTCTTGTATCAATGAATTTCATAGCCATGGGGGCCGGCTCTCTACTCAGGTGTAGATTACAAGGTCTGTGTAGCCCCAGTGAATCTCTTAGCTTCCAGATTTATCCACAGAGGGGCCTCTCCACTCTCCCTTGTCTCATTTGTCAAGGGCCCTTCATTCTCCTACTGCCTTTCTGTCTCATGGCCCTACTGGACCACTCACACATTTGGTGGTTTGCTAGAAGGATTCACAGATTGCAGCATCATACTCTTATTCACAGTTCAGATTTATTAGAGAAGCACAGTAAGGATACACAACCAGATCAGAAAGGGGAAAAACATATTAGGCAGAGTCTGGAGAAATCCATGTGCAGGCGTCCTATGCCCTCTTCCTCCTGGGAGGGATCGCACACAGCACACTCTCCCTCTGCAATAAAAGTACATCCACATATCTACAATGTGTCTGCCTAGGGAAGGCTGCTTGTGACTGATTTCAGGGTTTTCACTGGGGGCTGATCCCAGAGACACCCATGCACAATAAAATTCCAGACTCTAAGACAGAAAAAGGGTGGGTGCTCACCATAAAAAACATTTTTTGTACAATTTAAGTAAGCTGGCACAGCAGTCTAACCTTACACTTAGTGAACATTTTAAAAGCCATGTTCCCAGATGCCAGCCAAGGGCCAGTCTTGAAAGCAAGAACTTCTAAAGATAGCAGCCTCAGGGAAGTTGCATTAGCTCTTTCCTGCAAACTTTCCTACTTCAGTTGCTTTGGAAGCAATGATTTATTTTGAGTCCGGGAGACATATATGATGTCTGTTTGTTAACTTCACTGATCCTCAGTTTTCTCACCTGGAAAATAGGTTTGGAATCCAGTTACCAGTGATTTGGCGCAAAACTATTTAATTCAAAGCAATTGGTTATAAAGTAGGTTGATTGGTATTGATGCTGAAAACTCGACCTGTGTACACTGGTGCCAAATTGAAACTTAGAGACACAGTTTTGGGTGAAGCAGAAAAGAATAGCTTTATTGCTTTGCCAGGCAAAGGGGGACACAGCGGGCTCATGATCCTTAAAAACTATGTGTCCCAACTCAGGAGGATTTGGTGAGGAGTTTTGTAGTAATGATGCAAGGGCGAGGTTACTGATGAGAATTAAGGTATGTGCAGGGCCTGCACTCCTTTACTCTGGCCTCAGGTGGTGTCTTGATGAGCTTCTCTGGTTCTCAAGGCTATCAAACCATGACCGTCTCTCTGGAATGAAAAATGCTAACATCTTCCATTTGTTGGAGGTTTTAGTTCTGTAAACAGCTCAAAGATATTGTTATGTGTATCCCTTGAGGCGGAACCAGGACCCTGCCCCAAGGCTGCACTGTGGTTTCTTGGCTGCTCCTCCTTTTTCTCTGCATCCCCTCCCTTGCCTGATTAGCAACTGTTTGAAAGACTTCCATGCCCAGGAGCCCCACAGGGTCCTGCCCCATTTCAGTATGATGATTTTATCGGACGAATACCTTCTAAAAATTAGTTCAGGATGTTTATGCTAAAGTGCTTTGTAAACTATACATTGAAATGCTCTCCAAAATATTATTTTTTATTCCTACTTTTTCGTCTCCCAGCATGGTAGACCATGTCCTTCTCCAGAGAGTTCTGAGCTCTGTGTGTGCTCTGGGGACAGGACACTCTGAATGGCAGAGGGGCTGTTGCAGGACTGCTGTAGTGTGACCTTTGTGGAGAAATTGACACCACTTTGTGCCTCACCTGTTTCTCTTTAGAAATGACACAAAGGAAGCATCTAATCTCACTTTATAAGATGACAGTTAAAAGCACAGATTCTAAGTCTAGGTGACCTCAGCTGAATCCTAATTATTCCACTGACTGGCTTTTTATCCTGGGCAAATGACTTAACCTCTTTGAGCTTCAGCTTCCTCATCTATGAGATGAAATAAAAGCAGCAATACTTTGGGTTGCCCTGAACTTTAAATGAACTGATACATATAAAGTACTTATAACAGTGTCTGGCGCTTGGTAAGTTCGTTATAAATATATACTATTATTAATATCAACTTTATTGATATCTTCAACATTGTATTGTGTAAGAGAAAGAAAATAGACTTTTGAGTCAGAGAGATCTCCATTCATTTCTGGCTCAGCCCCTTATTATCTGTATGAATTTGGGAAAGTTGTACAACCTCTCTGAACTCTTTGCTCCCAGATAAGAAAATGGGAATGATCTTTATCTGGCAGGGTTTTATGTGTTTAGGGTTAGAAATACTATAAATAAAGTGGTCAGCATGTAGTAGATACTTACTAAATGATTATTGTTTATTGATTCATTCTGTAACTATTTATAGAGCACCTATTATGTGTCAGGCCTTATTCTGGACTTTGGAGATATGGTATCGAATAAGCCAAGTCCCTGCTGCTTGCTGCTGACCTGTGTGAGGAAAGACACATGGTAAATAAATAAACTCATGCCTATATAATCGAATATCAGATAGTGATAAGTGCAATGAGGTGAAAAGCCCCAGCGAGATGGTAAAGCCAGGTGAGGCAAGGAGAGTGATTCGAGACTGAGAATGGTTTTGGATAGGGTGAGGATGGGCAGTCATTAGGAGAAAGTGACATTTATGGAGATGCTAGAATAAGGTGAATTAGGGAGAAGTGCAGAGACCTGTGAGGAAAAGTGTTCCAGGCAAGTGGAATAGCAAAGGTAAAGGCCCTGAGGATGGGAGAAAGCTTGACATGTGTGAAGAACAGTAAAACACCCAACATGACAGGAGAATGGTGAAGAGGTTCAGAGTGAGCCTTCCCCAAATGTGCCACATTGGTGTGTGGATTATTTTGAGCTGAAGGCAAGCAAGACTCACAGACTCAAGAAAAACTTTACCTCTCCCTTAACTACCTGAAAGAATTTAGATTGGGCACCTGGCCCAGGAAAAGGGCTATTACTAGAGATAACATTTTATCTGAATGACCTATCTGTATGGCAGGACAAACATCTAATTACCAAAATTCTTATTGTCCTGTGAGTTGCCCTTTTCCCCTTTGAGGCCCAGGCCCCTATCCCATTCCTTAGCTCAGGATGGCATAGAAGCCTCAACTGCCCAACTTGGCCTTGGGTCCCATATTCTTATGGGGACTCCATACATATATAATTGAACTTTTTTTTTTTCCTACCAATCTACCTTATTTTAATTTATTTATTTATTAGATCAGCCTGAGAACCATAAAGGGTAGAGGAAAAATGTTTCCTCCCCTATGGCGGTAGACAATGGGAGAAGGATGGAGGTCAGAGAGACAGGGAGAGGACAGGTCAGTCAGGACCTGGCTACTCAAGGGAGAAATGTTGGGTTTTCTTCAAAGAGGAATGAGGAGCCATTGCAGAGTGTAGACAGAATGTCATAATCTAATCTTCATTTAACAACTCAGCTCAGTTGGTAGCAGGGCAAGGGAGAGCAGGTAGGAGTCTCTTTCAGAAAATGAGACAAATGATGGTGGCCAGGACTAAGTAGTAGAGATGAAAATGCTGAGACTGCATGATTGCAAATATTATTACTAACAGTATTATTTATTTTAGCTTGTAATTACTAGTATTGTTAGCCTAAGACAACTTTCATTTCATTTAGAGCAAAAGAAATGCAAGTTAATCTTTCCCTAAACAAGGTTTTTGAAGAGGTGTTTTGGTATTTTTGAAAGGGAACTATCCTAAAGGAGAAATGTTATGAAGTGGCCTTATTTTATTCCCATCACAGCTATATGGGAGTGAGGCTTATTACTTTTGTGATTTCTCATATTTTACCCTGTTTGTATGTTTTTCTTTTGTCAGTATTTGATTGGATTCTTTCATCTGTGATTCAATGTCCGTATTAAATCCATCTGCTTCTCTGCTCCTTCTCAAGACTTTTTTAGGTGAAAAAAAAGCCTGTGTTCTTTACTGCTGATTTTCTGTTTTTTGTTTGTTTGTTCGTTTTTTGGGGGGGAGAGGGAGGCCATCATCTTTAGCAATGCTGCATAAGAAAGAATATTTAGCGTTGGTTACCATGTGCTGGATCACTGCCTAGACGGCTAGGTAGGAAAATGGTTCACCATGCTTGCCATGTAGGAATAAAGTTCAAGGAAACCTTTACACGCCCAAACAGATCACTTGGGTAATAATAGAAAGCCACTCTTCAATGTCAAAGATTACCCAAAGGCAGGAAACTACAGAAGTATACACATGCATGTACTTCAGAAAAGTCTTAGAGTGTGGTGGACAGAAATAATTTTCCTTTGTGAGGCAACAGACCACTTTCTAGTCTGAAGGGGAAAACGCAGAGTTGTTTTTCTTCTCTTTGAAGGGGACTGCTGGAAGGTGAAGCTTAGTGCCTGCTCTGCGACATTTTGTGATGTATTTGGCAAGTCATTTCTCCTCTGTGGCTCATGTGTAAAATTAAAGGTTAGATCAAAAGATTTTGAAGGTCTCTTTGATCATAAATAGCCCTTGAGTTGGGCTGATGGCTTTTCTATTACTATTTATGTTAATATCTCTAGCTATTCCTGAACTCGGTTATTATTTTATTAATTAATTCATTCAAAAAGTAATTCTTTGACCCTTCCTTGTCTTAAAAATCTGCTGGAAATTTTAAAATATTTTCTGAGTAAAACATCGTTTTAATAAATGCCATAAAAATGTCTCGTTTCATATAATAAGACCGTTTCCACATCTCCACAGGTGGCCAAGAATAACAATATTTTACTGAAAATTTTCAAAATAGTCTTTAAAATGAATGTTTTCACCAGGTCATGTTCTTATGAGTCAACTATTACAAGACTTTTAGAAGAGTTTGTTAAAAACAACAATAGTGGCGTCTGATGGAGTCTGCTTATTGCCAGTATAAAATATAGGTATTTTATAGACGTCTCATTTCTTTTCCCCAGTAACATGTAAATAAGTATTGTTAATTTCTTTTTCAGAGGGGGCAACTGAATCATAGAGTTTAAGCCTTTTGCCTAACATGTTGTTTTGATTACAAACCCAAGTTCGACCAGATACACATTCATTGTACACAATGGCAAACAGTGCTGGTAACTAGAGGCAGAAAAGGAGAAGGGGATGGGCTTGGGCCACAGGGAACTTCCAGTGTGGAAGAAGTGCTCCTGCCCTGGGCACTTCAGCACACTTAATTGTATTACGTATTTACTTTTTTACCCATCTCTCCACATTAGAATGCGAGCTCGGTGGAAGCAGAACACACATTTTTTGTTGTTTACTCCTTTATATCTAAAACCTTGAACAATGTTGGCTACATAGTAGGCACTTGAAATAGTATATTCATTGAATGAATGAATGACTGGATGAACTGTCTATACTGTGGGGCATACTGAACATTGATACAGCAGATTTTTAAGGACGATGCTGTGGAGACAGTGCAAGGGGAGGTTAATTTTGACACATCATGAGGAAGACTTCACAGAAGAGGAGGTATTTGAATTGAATTTAAAGCATAGGCAAGGAAAAGGCAGGTGTGGAAAGTTTAGGTCAGAGTGAGAGGACGTGTAATAATAGTTAACACTAATTGAGCACTTGTTCTGTACTAGGTACAGTTTTAAGCCTGTGTCACACACATCATCTCTTTTGATCTTCGCTACCACGGGGAAAAGTAGATGCTTCATTATCACTCTGATTGGGGAATGGTAGCTATATAAGGTGGGTAGTAAACAGAAATAAAAAGGTTTATATTTTGGAACACTTTTTAAGCCAGGATAAGGAATAGGAACTTATTTCTGAAGGACATGAGGAACCATTTGCACTGAGAATGGCTTCATCAAATCTATGACTGAGGGAGGTGACTTTGATATTTAGGTGATAGACAGTTTATAAGTTAGAGAAACTGCTACCAGGTAGGTCAGTCAGGAGACCATTTCACTAATTCACGAAAAGTAATTAAGATATGGCTTCTCCAAAGAAGATGAAAAAGAGAGAAGTGGCATTTGAGGGGCACTGTGGCCTTCGGATTGACAGAAGGTTTAGAAATCAACCATTACCCTGAGCAGTCCCTGGTTGGTATCAAAATTGGAAATACTTGAGAATAATCAGGTTTATAAAACATCTAACTGTATTTTTGGTTGTTTGGGGTAGGATATACCTTTTAGATCCTTAAGGAGGTGCTAGAATCACAAACTATTGAAGTTGTATGTGATCATAAATGTGATTTAATCATTTAATGCCTTCATTTTACATATGAGGAAACTAAAGTCCAGAACAGTAAATGTCCTCTTCTACAATCACATAGTCAGTCAATGGCAGAGGCAGACATTTGAAAATAGAGGTTTGGGACTTAAGAAAAGGTTAAGAAATATTGATGTACATATGAATTTTGAACCCTGACAAATGTTATAGAAATTGACATTGCTATTTTTCAGATATTACAGGGCACATAACAGAGTTTAATTTAAAATACGTCCTGAAGTACTTAGGGAGAAGAGATGGGGTGCGGAAGAGTTTACCCTATATATGTTAGCAAAAATAAATAAGAAAAACCAACAATCCAAACTCCAGAAAAGTGTACTTTTCTGTACACTAGCAGTTGTGATTCTCTGCTTAAGTGAAATTGTAATGTGATGAGGCAATTTTGATGTTCTGTATGGTTCATTAAAGCAGAATTCTACTACTTCTATGAATTCTTGTACTGTTGCCCAAAGCAAGTTAAATATTTTGTGGGAACACAATTCTTACTGGTATTTTTTAGAGGTACCCTGTTTTACATAAGGCAAGGCATTTAACCAGATGAATAAAATCTTAAATACAATAATAATCCTGGTTCAACATAGTTGTTTAACATGCTTCTGTTAGAATTCTGTCTGATCCCATGCTCCGCAATGAAAATGAAGGAATATTCTACTTAATGTCCCTTGCCTTCATTAAGCAAAGTCCATCATTGAAAGTATTGGATAATCTCCTAGAAAAATTGTTCTTGGTGTAGTAATAACCAATAAACAGCCCTGAAAGTACATGGGGGAGTATCAGAGCAGGGGAAGAATGTAGTCTACTCCTCTGTCCTTGGGCATTGATGGGAGGTCCACGAATCATGACCGTGGGAGGGGGCTTGAGTTTTGCTATTTGGCCACCAAAACTGCTCTAAAATTTCTAGCAAATTCCTTGTTGGCATACACTCCCCCCCCGCCCCCCATTTTGGTTTAAGGGATCTCATTAACTATTATTATCAGAGCAGGTACTGTGCTTAGAAAGATGGTTGAACATGAAAGATAAGAGTATGCTTAGGGGTATATTGGGATATCTGTGTCCCTGAGGGAAATCCTTCAAGGTTGGAAGGATTGTATCTCCATTTTATAGATTAAAAACTCTAGAACTGAAAATGCGAGATTATTGATAGACTATTAAAAGCTTTCTTGGTTAATAATTATACATTTAGAATACATGTTCTCATAATGAAAATAAAATCAATTGCTGGTAAGCTTAAAGGCAAAAAAGGCTAGTTGCCCTTAAGAATATATAAAGAATGATTGTGAGAATTCAGTTAGTCATTTTAATTTTTACTTTGGTTGCAATAGAAAAAATATTGCATCTTAGATGAATTCAGAAGAAACTTATGAGTTGGTAATATCTCTGAAAGAAAAGATCGTTAAAACCTGATAATTAATAAGTAGATGTAGACTTCTTTCCCAGAAGATTTTTAAAGAGAGTGATAGACAACTATCTGGAATGATTTACATGTACTCTTGTTTAAGGATGTATAGGATGAATGCAATCATTCTCTAGAATTAGAGTGTTTTATTTCCAATTAAAAAAACTGATGTAATAATCCCCCAAAATAATTTATAGGTCATTTTATTATATTTTTACTGGAATTCTGGAATTGAAATATTTCTGGACTTTTCATACATGAATAAATGAATGAATAAGTGAATAAATTGTATAAAACCACACTATGAAATGTTGGTAAAATATATACCATATGTGTACCAGGGAACTATAGCAGACTTTTGCCTAGACTTTTAGGTCATCCAGACAGCTCTATCAATTATACTTTTGAAAAGAGTTATATGATTTATAAAACAATTTTCTTACTTATATGATTTTATTTCTGATACACAGTAATACTATAATTGGGCTTGGGAAGCTGGTGACTGTAGCAGTTATTTAGCACCACAATATTGCTATATAACAAATAGCCACAAGATTGTAGTGGCAAATAATAATAACCATTTCTTGTTCATGAATCTAGGGTCAGTTAGACAACTCTGCTGATTGTAGCTGGGCTTGTTCATATGACTGGGTGTTAGGTGGCTGTTGGCTGAGCTAGGATGGACTGGGCTGGGACAAGCTGGGCAACTGGGCTCTGATCCACAAGTTTCTCATCCTCCAGGAGGCCAATCTGGATATGTTCTCAGAGTGATGACAAGGGTGCAAGAGAACAAATGGAAGCACACAAGGCCTCTGGAAAACTATGCTTAGAACTGGCACATTATTAATCCTAGGTCATTATATTGGCCAAATCAAGTCCTATAACTGAAACCCCAGAGGTTGAGTGGGAAGGCACCACCTGGTCAAAAGTCATGGACAAAGAGAGGGAAAAATTTTGGACCATTTTTGCAGTCTACCACAGTGATCATAACACCCTGGCCTCTCTTTAGAGACGAGAGAGTAAATAACTTGCTCTTAGAATGAAGTTGAAAAGGATCTAAATCTTTTAAATTCTATTTCAAAGTTCTTTCCTTTCTCCCCAGTTGCACTTTCAGGGATCTAAGCATTTGAAAGACAAATCTGCCTAGTGTTTGTTCTACATAACAAATATTGATTTAGTAATTTTTCCATTTAAAAAGCATTTTCAAATGCACTAAAATCACCTGAGATCATTCCTGGACCTCTCTGAGGTAGTACTGATATTATTTCCTAAAGGAAAACATTGAGGGTGATAAGTGATGTTCGAGAGTTCTTGTTTAAATCATTTTCACCCTAAACACACCTACTTTTCAACAAGAAGTAAAGTGTAAAAAATGTAAAATGAGATTTTTATTTGTAAAGGGTTAACGATGAATGAAAATATATGGAGCACTTTTAGCAAGTTAGCCTTGATGAACCTAGAAGATATTAGTTGTATAACCTCAGTTGTACAATTTAGGTTAAGTTCCTAGCCTAATTCCCTCTTTTTATAACTATTTGAAACTAACTTCAAGAAATAATTTTTACCCTCCTGAATTCATTCATTTACTTATTTTTATTTTCAGATGACTCATAATGTACCCCTTTCTTCAGAGTAAAGATTCTATTATGGTGATTGAATGCTTGCTTATTCAGGCTGAGATGATATGGGGGCACAGAGGATGCAATCTGTTGGCGACCTGAGATTAAAAAAAAATCTTGAGATGTAAAGGGTCCTGGTACTGGTGTGAGCCGTGTTCATCTGGAGACTTTTTTCTTAATGTCCTCTTATGTCATTGGACACACAATTTCACATTTCTGGCAGTGTCTGTGGGTATGACGGTGAAGTGGAACAAGATGAAAATATGAAGCAAATATGCCTAATAGACTGATTATTTTTCTCTCCTAGCCTCAAGTTTAGGCATAATAACTACTATAAATTCCAATGGCTGGCATCAAAGAGTTAATGAGGTCGTTTCCATAACTATTCATTTTCCTAAAGTGAAGATAAGCAGGAAGCCACTTCAATTGTCAAAATTAACTGGGGGCATCAATCAAAAGCTCATAGATTTTGAGATAATTCTATATTTAAACTCAATTTAGTTTCCACAGGGGGACTCTAACCTGCCTAGGAGGCTTAATTAGGCTAACTGCCTGAAAAACAGCATAAAACATATGGGTGGGTTCTTATTCAAAACTGATTTTATGAGCATTCTCATAGCCCTTACAGAAAATGAATGAACTTTCAGGGATCTTCAACTAAGCCTTCTGTTTAGTAATTCCATAAGGGGAATGGAAGCAGCCTGGAAGGAATTGATCTTTTTAAAGTGGTCTTTATATTGTGCTTTGCTGTTTTTATATCATGATTTGAACTATACCATAAACTCTGAGAGCCCAAAAGGGACAGAGTACATTCAAGCGGTGTTTTTAAAGCTTCAGATCAAAACGGAAACTTCCAGGTTCCCAAGGGAATGCCACTCCACCCTTGTACGTCCTGAAAATTTCAATCAATCAAATATTTATTAAGCATCCTGACTTAAAGTCCCAGGGAATATAGAGATAAATAAAATACCATTTTTATCCTCAAGAATCTTAGAGTAATAGATACATGCACAGTCAATTATAATAAATATTAGACTATAGTGAGCACTAAAGGTATAAATAAACAGAAGTGAGAGCATAAGGTAAGGAGTGACTAATTCTGCCTGATGAGATCAGTGAGGGCTTTGATGAAAAGTGTTCTTAGTAGTCGGGTTTTGTGGGTACACTGCAGAAACAGAATCAACCTCCACCCAAAACTTGGGTCAGATATCAGGACTGAGATACACACAGAAGGTGTGAAAATGTTTATTACTTATGTAATGAGACTTTTGGGGGAGAGCAGAGCAGGCTTTCCAAGCTGGTCAGAAAATGGCTTGTGAAAGCAAGGAAAGAAGACCGGTGTGGGGTTTTCATTGTGGTTGGAGGGCTGGAGCTGGACACAGAGCAGGGGCTTACTTGGTTTGAATCTCCTGCTGGTCCAAGGTGAGGGCACCCATGCTTTCTTATCAGATTTCCCAATGGAAGTTCACGTGGGCAGGAGGAAAGTTAAAAGCTGTCAGCAAACATCAAAAGTAGAGTCAGATTCTTTATTACAGCAAGGTTCCTCTGGATTCCATTCTATAGGGGCACCAAGAAAATACTCCATCATTTTTTGTTTTAATTTGAAACTTAAAGAAAAGGTTTTTAGATAGGTCACCATAGTAAAACAAAACAAAGCAAAATACAGACCTTCAACTGTTTATATCACAGACTGTGTATTTCTAGAAAATTCAAGCCAACCATCCTCACCTTGCTTCAAATCTGACCTGTGTGGCTGCATCCCAACACCCTCTGACCCCACCCTCCACCTCATCCCTTGCTATCACCACTTTTTCCATGGATATCCCTAGTTCACTCAGAAATGGTACTCATTTGTTGTCTGCTTCTGCATACCACTTCCTGCCATTACCCCAGGAAACATTCACTATAATGACCATGACACAGCCATACCTTAGCATAAGAGCTTTCTGGTTCTCTGAACCCCAAAGAGCTTCCCCTTTATCATTCCTCAGGTATCCACTCTCCAGGGACCACAGTGGATGTTGGCAGCCTCTATACATATGCCTTCCGAGATCTTATACCTGGGTGCTCTAAGCTCTGACCATATCCCTTACCTCATTGCTTAGAGTCTCTTAGCTCTTGGCCTCTCTGTTCTTTCCTTTCCTCCTCATCTGACACTCCCCTGTGGCTTCACTCCCTTCTAATTTAGCTTGTTCTCTCTAAAACATCCTTTTTGCTAATTCATTCATTTGTTTAACCACTATTTATTGAGCACCTATCAAGGCAAGTCACTATTTAGATACTGGAAATATGGTATAGCAAATAAATTTAAATTTATTATGGCATGTACGTATTAGGGAAAGAAGGCAGACAATAAGCAGATAAATGAGCAGATTTATAATATGTCAGAATATGATAAGATTTATTGAAAAACATGAAGCAAATTAAGAAAGCTGGAGAGTGCGGGGGACAAGAGAGTCGTGGTTACTTTATATACTAGAGTGGTCATGGCAGGCCTCACTGATGAGGTGATATCTGCTCAGAGACTTGAAGGAAATTAGGAAAGGAACCCTTCAGATCCTGTAAGAAGCACTTTCTAGGAGCAGTGAAGAGAAAGTACACAAGCTCAGAGGCTGGAGTGTGCTTGGCCTGTTTGAGGACAGCAAAGAGACCAGTGCGTCTGAAGTGGAGTGAAAAAGAGGCGGTGGAGGAGGAGAAGCATAGCTGGGGAAGTAGCTTGGGACCAAGTAATGCAGGGTCTTGCAGACTGTGGAAGGTTTAGGATAGAGGAACAGCTGAATCCAGCTTGATCTGATTCCTGTTGAAATCACTGACATCATCTTCACTCTCAGAATCCTTTGCCCGTTTTCTTTGGCTCATCTTTTGTTTTACGTGTTGGATCTTCCTCTAAGCGTATAAACATGACATGTGAATGTCTATCCTATATGAATAAACAAACTGCAAAACCAAAGACTTTAGGTACGACCTGATCTTTCTCTTCCCCTTCATCACTAAGGCTCTCAAAAGAATAACAGTAATTTACAGTCCCATTCACACTTGCACACCTTGTATTCATTATTCAATCCGTATAATCATATTTCACAAACTGAGCCTGCTGTTGTCAAGGTTGTTGCTAAAATCAAAGGACATATTTTAGTTCTAATCTTACTTTCCTCTCTCTCTCTCTCTGGGTTTGAATTATTGACTACTCTCTTTTTGAAATTCTGCTCTATTGGTTTTCGAGGCATGATGTGTTCCCTAGGGTTCCATTTTTGTACCTTTTCTCTCCTCCACATTCTCTTCTCACAATGCCATTTCCTTTCATGGCTCCAACTGTCATCTATATGCTGATAATTCCTTAATATATATCTTCAGGACAAGCCACTTAAAAAAAAAATTAGTTCCAGCCCATATATCAAAGTTTCTACTATCTACATTTAAATTTCTCAAAGGTACTTGAAACTCATCGTGTCCATATTTTACATTTTTTTCTCCCACAAGTCACTTCTCTTCTTTTTCTACAGTTCCTAACCTAGTGATGAAGCCAAGAGTCAACCCAAGTTTTAAAAGTAGAGTTTATTCCAGCCCTTTGCTTCATTGGTCTGTAAGTCCTGGTGGTGCAACGTATAGCTGATCCAATTACTTCCCTGATTGCAATCTTCCTGGCCAAATTCTGTTTGTCTTTTCAGACTCTCAGTTGTCATCCCATCTGGAAATTTTTCTTTAGCACCTGGATCATCATCCTAGGCTAGAGTAAATAGCCTTCTTGCCTGCTTTTATCACTCCATTTCCACAGCTCTTTCAGGCACATAATATCCTCTTTGGTAATGATCTTGACACATGTATATCTGTGAAGATTAAGCAACTTGAGGACAAAGAGTATGTTTTTGTCATCTTTGTATCTGTAGTGCTTATCACAGTGCCTGACATTTTGTATACTAAATCAATATTTGTTGAATGGAGTTGACAATTGACCTTTGATAAAGGGTGAGTGAGATTTCATAAGGTAGAAAACAAGGTGTTAATCAGAACTCTAACTAATTAATAACGGATAACTCTAACTCAATTCTAACTAATGTGTTAACATGATACTAGGGTATTTCACAGAAGGGACATATACCCACAATTCAGGAAGGCAATAACCAGAGCAACAATGGGACCTGAGAAAGTGAAACCAGAGGTTTGAACACAGTCAGGTTATTTTTATTTTCTCATCACTGTTTTTCTCTCTGTGTTGGTTTCATCCTCTCAGGCAGTCTTTTCCCACGCCCCTATAATCATGAGTGCCTGGAGGTCTCTGCTGCACTCGATATGTTGACCACTGGACCAATGAATGTAACCAGTGTGAGGGGACAGGATGCTTAACTCAGCTTGGTACTAATTTCTACTGGACCAATAGTGTGACCTGTGAATTTGGATCTTTTTAGAAGACAGTTTCCTTCAGATAATGTGATGGAAGTTGGAAAGAGAGGGACCATTTTCTCAAAATAAGGAGGGAGACTAACGATACTAGAAGAAGGGAAGTGTCTAGGCAGACATTACATATACTTACTAATACTAGTAACATTAGCTAAAGTTTTCTAGTACTCGTTTTGTAACAGACACTGTGCTAAGCACTTTACATGAATTTTCTCATTGAATTCTCACAACAACCCTATTAGATGAATGTTTCAGAATTTTTTCATCAATAAAATAATGTCCAACTAAAAGTGGCTTAAATTTAGGACTTTATTTTGCTCACATAACCACAAGTACAGAGTAAGACAAGTGATTCCAGTATTGGTTCAACTGCTCAAAGGTGTCAGGGATGTTGGTTGGCTTTTCTCTAGTTCTGTTGGATTTCCACTCATGATTGCCAAATGGCTGTTATAGCTCCAAGTTCACATCTTCACACAGCATGTTAAAATGTTAAAAAGGAACAAAGGCTTCTTCTTAGGCATCTTTTAGGAAGGAGAAAATCTTAACAAGAAACACCCCCATACATTTCCCCTCAGAATGACAGGCCAGGATGGCATTAGATACTCATAATTGAGCAAGTGAAAATGGGAAAGCAAGCCCCTGACATTTTCAGTCCCATAGCGAACTGCCTCTTTTCTGGCAAAAAAGACAATGGGAGAATGGCTGTCAGTAGGCAACAAATAGTTTTCGCCTTAGTGTATAATATTGTATAGGAATATTTTGGTAAAAGCAACAGAATATCTGACTAACCGTGAGTTAAACCGGAAGGACATTTCTTGTTACCCTAACAAGAAGTTCACAGCTAGGCAGTCTCCATATTGGTTCAGCGGCTGGCTCAGCTCTGTTACCAAGGACAGGCACTTTCTCTTTCTTTCCTGCCATCTCCGCTGCTGGTGACATCTACCATCTGATCATGTGGCTGCCGATCCTCCAAACATCATCTCCACACATGACATCTTCACAATCAGTAAGAAAGCAGTAGAGTGGAAAAAGACTGCCTTTCAGCCACTTAATCTCTTTTGAGGAAGTAAACTATTTCTCAAAAGTCCCAAGCATTTTTCCTTTACATTTTATTTGCTTGAATTGGGTTACATGCACTCCTTTAGACTTATTCCTGGCAATTGGGAATTGCTTGATGTGATTGGTATGGAAACAGTGGACGAAGGCAAGAATGCATGCAACATTATCCTGCTTGAAGCCTAGGATAAGTGGAGGTTGGAAGTGGAATGAGGAATGCTGACTATTTGTCTCCTCTATGGAATCCTTTCTACGATACTGCCCAATTGTTGGTTACTCAGATCCTATAGTTCCTAATCCTCAGTTCTTGATGGCCAGTGTTTAGCATAGTAAGTATCTTCAGTTTTGTATTAGGGATTGTGCTGAGCAGTACAGATACAAGGACGACCAGTCCTTTACCTTAAGGAACTTGTATTCAGATATTGAAGAGAAAGTATGCATCTGTTCTGCCATGTATTTGAGTTCATAGTCTTCCTGCATTTTCTATTTTCTTCCTAGAAATGGTGTATGAAAGTTTATATGTTTAGAGATGTGTGCTTTTCTTAAGTATTACAAATTGAAGAGAGTTTGATCAAACAAGAATGGTATTCCAGAACTTATCAGCTTTTCCATGCTGTCTAAAGCTGTGTGAAAATTCAGTTGCTGGCTGGTGACTCTAATTGGCATTCACTTCAACAATGTCTAAGCAAGATAGTATTAATTAGACATGAAAAAGAGAATGTTCTCTTATCCTTTAATCCAGCAGGTGGTCGTTGCAGTTGAGGGCAGGGATGAAGTTGTGATTAAAGCTGCACCTTGTTTAATCACTTTATTTGAGGTAGAAACTTACAGATCTTACTTGCTAGATGTAGAGCATTTCGTGAAAGATAAACCATAGACTCAATCCATGACTTTGCAAACTTCCTTTTCCTGTTGTGCAATACATGTATACATACAGTACAATTTTATCAACTGTATTCCATTTAACTCTTCCAACCAGTGGTGAAACTGAGGACCATAAAATAAGGACTAAATTAATTTAAGTTTCCAGTTACATGTATAGGCACTGATCCACACTCATTTTTTGTACTGAATTGTAGCCTTCTCTTGCTTTCCCCTCTTATCTCTCCTACATTTCCTTCCAATTTTTTTCCCCCCGCTGGGTCTTTTTCCACTGCCCATCCACTCAAAGTCCTTGCAGGACTCTGGCCTTCTTCCTTTTCTCTGAGTGATCTTACATATTCATGATTTTTACTACGCTTAATAGCTGAAGTCAGGCAGGTAATTAAATATATGAATTGGATCAGTGCAAACAACAGGAAATGATGAAGCCTGTGGCATTCTGGAAATGATTAGAGACATTTAAAGTTACACTTAGGAAACTAAGTGTAACTTATTTCCAGATGACTTCTGCTCTTAGCAGACTTTCTTTCTCCCAAATATGTGATCTCTCGCTGGCCTCTTCCCAAAGCTTCAGTACCACATCTCAAATTGTCTGCTGGCTATTGCATAGGATAGTGCCTCTCAAAACCCACTGCAGTTTAGAATCACCTGGAGAAGCTTTTAAAAATATTACTGCTCAGGGGCTGAGACCCGGGATTTAATTTGTTTAAGTTTCCCTGGTATTTAGAATTATTACCAATATAGATTTTTCTTTTACAAAGTGTAAGCATTTCCTGTAATTTAAGGATGTAAATGGAAGCTGATCAAAGCCATTTGTTTTAAAATTTACAAATACTATATATTTCGGTCAATCCTTTAGTTTTTAGATTCTAGTTTTGTATTTGGTAAAATTATAGTTTTCTATGATTTGTACTTTTCTAAATTTTAAGTGTCTTGTGAACAATCTTTGAATGCTCTATTCCTATATAAAAATGTGCATTCTCTGATGGGTAAAAAAATTATTTTACCTTATATTGTGCCTATAAGTTACCTTATTTGAATCCTCTTTCTCCTAATTTTGCATGTATTTTATCTGACCATTTTTGGAGACATGTGTGGTAAGTTTGCCTCTATGAATATTAATTTGTAGATTTAGCCTTATAGTTCTAGAATTTTGTTTTATATTTGATGTTAGCTTTTTTGTTGCATAACAGTATTTGTAAAATTTTTTGTGATTGTTTCTCCTATAATTTTAAATAATTTCTAGACATTGAAGTCTATCTTATCATAGCTGCTTTTTTCTCTTCTTGAGGGGTGGTGTGAGCATTTGTCTGGAGACATATATATATTTAAATTATACATATATTTCCTTCTCATTATTTCCAATCTATCTGTGTCATTTCTTTTAATTATCATCTCTTGTTATCAATCTACAGCTGGATTAATAGTTTTGAATCCAATGTGACAATCTGTATATTTATGATAGAATATTACCTATTCACCGGGTGGAAGGTCTAAGTAGACATATCTCCAAAGAAGACATACAGATGACCAAAAAATACATAAAAAGATGCTCAACATCACTAATTATCAGAGAAGTACAAATCAAAGCTACAATGAAGTATCACCTCACACCAGTCAGAATGGCCATCATCAGAAAAATTCTACAAACAATAAAGGCTGGAGAGGGAGTGGAGAAAAGGGAACCCTGCTACACTGTTGGTGGGAATGTAAATTGGTACAGCCACTATGTAGAACAGTATGGAGATTCCTTAAAAAACTAAAAATAGAACTAAAAATATGACTCAGCAATCCCACTCCTGGGCATGTACCAGAGAAAACCATAATTCCAAAAGATACATGCCCTCCCAATGTTTATTGCAGCATTATTTATAAAGCCAGGACATGGAAGCAACCTAAATGTCCATCAAAAGAGGATTGGATGAAGAATATGTTGTACATATATATGATGGAATATTACTCAGCAATAAAAAAGAACAAAGTAATGCCATTTGCAGCAACATGGATGGACCTAGAGATTGTCACACTGAGTGAAGTAATTCAGACACAGAAAGACAAATATCATATGATACCGCTTATATGTGGAATCTAAAAAAAAGGTGTACAAATGAAATTTTCTCCAAAACAGAAGTAGCATCATGGATGTAGAAAACAAACTTATGGTTACCAGGGGATAAGGGGTAGGGGGGAGGATAAACTGGGAGATTGGGATTGACATATACAAACTACTACATATAAAATAGATAACTAATAATAACCTGTTGTATAGAACAGGGAACTCTTTTCAGTACTCTGTAATGACCTTTATGGGAATAGAATCTAAAAAAGAGGAGATATATGTATATGTATAACTGATTCACTTTGCTGTACACCTGAAACTAACACAACATTGTAAATCAACTATACTCCAATAAAAATTTAAATTAAAAAATATTACCTATTCATATATTTTATGTTTACTGATAATTTTGAATTTATTATTACTACCATATGTTTTTGTCTTATCTATTTGTTGTGCTTACTTTACTTCTTCTCTTCCTTTTCTACTTCCTCCAGTCACTTTTTTTCTTCCCAGATGTTTATCTTAAAATTTTAACAAATCTATTTGAAACTTTACATTCCATGTGTTTAAAAAAACAGATGTTTGGAAATATATAATTAATATTTTTGGATCTCTCTATATTCTTAAATTATGTCTTGCTTTTTCTTGTATCTATTTATTTTGGTGAAGTACAATATTGAGTAAATTCTCAAGGAGTTGTTTCAGAAGAGCTAATATACAATAAACTTTCAAAATGTCTTTAAATTTTTCTCACACTTGTGTTTTGATAACATACTTCTATTTTACTTTTAGTATCCTTTAAAAATATAATGTCAATTTTTAGAAGAAACTGTTTTGTCTTTATGGATTGTTTTAGAATTTTCTCTTTATCCTTGGAATTCAGAAATTTCCCCAGGATATGCATAAGGGAGGAAAAATAATTTTCCCTCTACCCTTCTGAATTCTTGTCTGAGATCCCTGTAAAAAAAGACAGATTTATGAGAGAAAAACAAACAGAAGTTTATTAATATGTATACCTTATGTATACATGAAAGATACCCAGGAAAAAGATGAGTAACTCTTCAAGGTGGCTTAGAACTCTGACTTAGAACTCTGGGAAAAATGAGTAACTCTTCGAGTTGGCTAAGAACCACCTTCAGCTTAAGAACAAAGAAAGAAAGCTGTGAGGTAGGCCAGTTATGGGAAATTTACCAGGAAATGTATGGTAACAAGGACAAAGTTTTCTGTGCAGATATAAATTAGTACCTTCTACCTTGATGAGATTCTTTTGTGATGTGGAGTCATCCTTCTTTTTCTGATATAGTGAGAGAGACACTTCTACAAATGGAGATTTCTGTTATAAATGTAAATTTCCCTTACAAAATGGTAACTTCTTTATTTTCAGAGCTTCTACTGCATCTGCTGTTTCTCAAAATAATCAGCTCAGAAAAATTCTTATGTCAAAGAGTTATTTTTTGGGGTGGCACATTCTGCTACCATTCATTTGTCTAGGTAAATTTCTCTCAGTTACTTACACAGCTCTTTCCATCTGAAGTCTTTAATCATTTTTTGGTCAGAGAAATTTTCTTCCATAGACTATTTCTTTCCCTCCCTCTCTCTGGTTTCTTCCTCTGGAGCCCCTATTACTTTTATTGTGGACTTCCCAGATAATTATATTACTTTAAACATTTCCAACTTTTTGTCCCTTTATATTGTGTTTGAAGATTATTCTTGTGTTTGCTTCTTCAGCTGAAATAATTTATCTTCAGCTTAGACTTTTATACTATTTAGTCTATTGATCTCTTGACTTTGGAAAAGAGATATATAATTTCTAAGAATTCTCATTGCTTCTTTTATTCATTCATTCATTTGTTTATTTTTTATGAATAGTTGATTTACAATGCTTCAGGTATAAAAAAAGTGATTATATATATATGTATTCTTTTTCAGATTCGTTTCCATTATAGGTTATTACAAGCTATTGAACATAGTTCCCTGTGCTATACAGTGGGTACTTGTTTATCTATTTTATGTATAGTAGAGTGTATCTGTTAATCCCCAATTCCCAATTTATTCTCCCCCCTTTCACCTTGGATAACCATAAGTTTGTTTTCTTTCTTTTTTTTTTAACATCTTTATTGGAGTATAATTGCTTTAAAATGGTGTGTTAGTTTCTGTTATATAAAAAAGTGAATCAGCTACACATATACATATATCCGCATATCCCATCCCTCTTGCATTTCCCTCCCACTCTCCCTATCCCACCACTCTAGGTGGACACAAAGCACCGAGCTGATCTCCCTGTGCTATGCAGCTGCTTCCCACTAGCTATCTACTTTACATTTGGTAGTGTATATATGTCCATGCCATTCTCTCACTGTGTCTCAGCTTATACTTCCCACTCCCTATGTCCTCAAATCCATTCTCTACGTCTGCATCTTTATTCCTGTCCTGCCCCTAGGTTCATCAGAACCATTTTTGTTTTTTTTAGATTCCGTATATATGTGTTAGCATACAATATTTGTTTTTCTCTTTCTGACTTACTTCACTCTGTATGACAGTCTCTAGGTCCATCCACATCACTAAAAGTGACTCAATTTCACTTCTTTTTATGGCTGAGAAATATTCCATTGTATATATGTGCCACATCTTCTTTATCCATTCATCTGTCGATGGACACTTAGGTTGCTTCCATGTCCTGGCTATTGTAAATAGAGCTGCAATGAACATTGGGGTGCATGACTCTTTTTGAATTATGGTTTTCTCAGGGTATATGCCCAGTAGTGGGATTGCAGGGTCATATGGTAGTTCTATTTTTAGTTTTTTAAGGGATCTCCATACTGTTCTCCGTAGTGGCTATATCAATTTACATTCCCACTGACAGTGCAAGAGGGTTTCCTTTTCTCAACACCCTATGCAGCATTTAATGATTGGAGATTTGTGGTAATGGCCATTCTGACAGGTGTGAGGTGATACTTCATGGTAGTTTTGATTTGCATTTCTCTAATGATTAGTGATGTTGAGCATCCTTTCATGTGTTTGTTGGGCATCTGTGTGTCTTCACTGGAGAAATGACTATTTAGGTCTTCTGCCCATTTCTGGATTGGGTTTTGTTTTCTTTTTTTGATATTGAGCTGCATGAGTTGCTTATATATTTTGAAGATTAATCCTTTGTCAGTTGCTTCATTTGCAAATATTTTCTCCCATTCTGAGGGTTGTCTTTTGGCCTTGTTTATGGTTTCCTTTTCTGTGCAAAAGCTTTTAAGTTTCATTAGGTCCCATTTGTTTATTTTTGTTTTTATTTCCATTTCTCTTGGAGGTGGG
>NC_041214.2:56288627-56290937 GCF_002837175.3 Physeter macrocephalus
TCTCTCTATATTCTTAAATTATGTCTTGCTTTTTCTTGTATCTATTTATTTTGGTGAAGTACAATATTGAGTAAATTCTCAAGGAGTTGTTTCAGAAGAGCTAATATACAATAAACTTTCAAAATGTCTTTAAATTTTTCTCACACTTGTGTTTTGATAACATACTTCTATTTTACTTTTAGTATCCTTTAAAAATATAATGTCAATTTTTAGAAGAAACTGTTTTGTCTTTATGGATTGTTTTAGAATTTTCTCTTTATCCTTGGAATTCAGAAATTTCCCCAGGATATGCATAAGGGAGGAAAAATAATTTTCCCTCTACCCTTCTGAATTCTTGTCTGAGATCCCTGTAAAAAAAGACAGATTTATGAGAGAAAAACAAACAGAAGTTTATTAATATGTATACCTTATGTATACATGAAAGATACCCAGGAAAAAGATGAGTAACTCTTCAAGGTGGCTTAGAACTCTGACTTAGAACTCTGGGAAAAATGAGTAACTCTTCGAGTTGGCTAAGAACCACCTTCAGCTTAAGAACAAAGAAAGAAAGCTGTGAGGTAGGCCAGTTATGGGAAATTTACCAGGAAATGTATGGTAACAAGGACAAAGTTTTCTGTGCAGATATAAATTAGTACCTTCTACCTTGATGAGATTCTTTTGTGATGTGGAGTCATCCTTCTTTTTCTGATATAGTGAGAGAGACACTTCTACAAATGGAGATTTCTGTTATAAATGTAAATTTCCCTTACAAAATGGTAACTTCTTTATTTTCAGAGCTTCTACTGCATCTGCTGTTTCTCAAAATAATCAGCTCAGAAAAATTCTTATGTCAAAGAGTTATTTTTTGGGGTGGCACATTCTGCTACCATTCATTTGTCTAGGTAAATTTCTCTCAGTTACTTACACAGCTCTTTCCATCTGAAGTCTTTAATCATTTTTTGGTCAGAGAAATTTTCTTCCATAGACTATTTCTTTCCCTCCCTCTCTCTGGTTTCTTCCTCTGGAGCCCCTATTACTTTTATTGTGGACTTCCCAGATAATTATATTACTTTAAACATTTCCAACTTTTTGTCCCTTTATATTGTGTTTGAAGATTATTCTTGTGTTTGCTTCTTCAGCTGAAATAATTTATCTTCAGCTTAGACTTTTATACTATTTAGTCTATTGATCTCTTGACTTTGGAAAAGAGATATATAATTTCTAAGAATTCTCATTGCTTCTTTTATTCATTCATTCATTTGTTTATTTTTTATGAATAGTTGATTTACAATGCTTCAGGTATAAAAAAAGTGATTATATATATATGTATTCTTTTTCAGATTCGTTTCCATTATAGGTTATTACAAGCTATTGAACATAGTTCCCTGTGCTATACAGTGGGTACTTGTTTATCTATTTTATGTATAGTAGAGTGTATCTGTTAATCCCCAATTCCCAATTTATTCTCCCCCCTTTCACCTTGGATAACCATAAGTTTGTTTTCTTTCTTTTTTTTTTAACATCTTTATTGGAGTATAATTGCTTTAAAATGGTGTGTTAGTTTCTGTTATATAAAAAAGTGAATCAGCTACACATATACATATATCCCCATATCCCATCCCTCTTGCATTTCCCTCCCACTCTCCCTATCCCACCACTCTAGGTGGACACAAAGCACCGAGCTGATCTCCCTGTGCTATGCAGCTGCTTCCCACTAGCTATCTACTTTACATTTGGTAGTGTATATATGTCCATGCCATTCTCTCACTGTGTCTCAGCTTATACTTCCCACTCCCTATGTCCTCAAATCCATTCTCTACGTCTGCATCTTTATTCCTGTCCTGCCCCTAGGTTCATCAGAACCATTTTTGTTTTTTTTAGATTCCGTATATATGTGTTAGCATACAATATTTGTTTTTCTCTTTCTGACTTACTTCACTCTGTATGACAGTCTCTAGGTCCATCCACATCACTAAAAGTGACTCAATTTCACTAGGTGATACTTCATGGTAGTTTTGATTTGCATTTCTCTAATGATTAGTGATGTTGAGCATCCTTTCATGTGTTTGTTGGGCATCTGTGTGTCTTCACTGGAGAAATGACTATTTAGGTCTTCTGCCCATTTCTGGATTGGGTTTTGTTTTCTTTTTTTGATATTGAGCTGCATGAGCTGCTTATATATTTTGAAGATTAATCCTTTGTCAGTTGCTTCATTTGCAAATATTTTCTCCCATTCTGAGGGTTGTCTTTTGGCCTTGTTTATGGTTTCCTTTTCTGTGCAAAAGCTTTTAAGTTTCATTAGGTCCCATTTGTTTATTTTTGTTTTTATTT
>NC_041214.2:56291622-56293137 GCF_002837175.3 Physeter macrocephalus
CACTTTGGGTAGTATAGTCATTTTCACAATGTTGATTCTTTCAATCCAAGAACATGGTATATCTCTCCATCTGTCTGTATCATCTTTAATTTCATCCATCAGTGTCTTATAGTTTTCTGCATACAGGTCTTTTGTCTCTTTAGGTAGGTTTATTCATAGTTATTTTATTCTTTTTGTTGCAGTGGTAAATGCGAGTGTTTCCTTAATTTTTCTTTCAGATTTTTCATCACTACAGTATAGGAACACAAGAGATTTCTGTGCATTAATTTTGTGTCCCTCTACTTTACCAAGTTCATTGTTTAGCTCTAGCAGTTTTCTGGTAACATCTCTAGGATTCTCTATGTATAGTATCATGTCATCTGCAAACAATGACAGCTTTACTTCTTCCTTTCTGATTTGTATTCCTTTTATTTCTTTTTCTTCTCTGATTGCTGTGTCTAAAACTTCCAAAACTATGTTGAATAATAGTGGTGAGAGTGGCCAACCTTGTCTTGTTCCTTATCTTAGTGGAAATGGTTTCAGTTTTTAACCATTGAGAATGATGCTGTCTGTGGGTTTGTCATATATGGCCTTCATTATGTTGAGGTAAGTTCCCTCCATGCCTACTTTCTGGAGGGTTTTTATCATAAATGGGTGTTGAATTTTGTCAAAAGCTTTGTTTGCATCTATTGAGATGTTCATATGGTTTTTCTCCTTTAGTTTGTTAATATGATGTATCACATTGATTGATTTGTGTATATTGAATAATCCTTGCATTCGTGGGATAAACCCCACCTGATCATGGTATATGATCCTTTTAATGTGTTGTTGGATTCTGTGTGCTAGTATTTTGTTAAGGATTTTTACATCTATGTTCATCAGTTATATTGGTCTGTATGTTTCTTTTTTGGTGGCATCTTTGTCTGGTTTTGGTATCAGGGTGATGGTTGTCTTGTAGAGTTTGGGAGTGTTCCTCCCTCTGCTGTATTTTGGAAGAGTTTGAGCAGGATAGGTGTTAGCTCTTCTCTAAATGTTTGATAAAATTAGCCTGTGAAGCCATCTGGTCCTGCGCTTTTGTTTGTTGGAAGTTTTGTAATCACAGTTTCAATTTCAGTGCTTGTGATTGGTCTGTTTATATTTTCTATTTCTTCTTGGTTGTCTCCGAAGGTTATGCTTTTCTAAGAATTTGTCCATTTCTTCCAGGTTGTCCATTTTATTGACATATAGTTCCTTGTAGTAATCTCTCACGATCCTTTGTATTTCTGCAGTGTCAGTTGTTACTTCTCCTTTTTCAGTTATAATTCTGTTGATTTGAGTTTTCTCCCTTTTTTTCTTGGTGAGTGTGGCTAATGGTTTATCAATTTTGTTTATCTTTAAAAAAAACAGCTTTTCGTTTTATTGATCTTTGCTATTGTTTCCTTTGTTTCTTTTTCATTTATTTCCGATCTTATCTTTATGATTTCTTTCCTTCTGCTAACTTTGGGGTTTTGAGGTGCTACTTTCTCTAATTGCTTTAGGTGTAAGGTTAGTTTGATT
>NC_041214.2:56294309-56294877 GCF_002837175.3 Physeter macrocephalus
GAATCTGAATGAGATCCTTGCTGGGTAGAGTAATCTTGGTTGTATGTTTTTCTCTTTCATCACTTTAAATATGTCCTGCCTCTCTCTTCTGGCTTGAAGAATTTCTGCTGAGAGATCAGCTGTTAACCTTATGGGGATTCCCTTGTATGTTATTTGTTTCTTTTCCCTTGCTGCTTTTCTTTGTATTTAATTTTTGATAGTTTGATTAATATGTGTCTTGGAGTGTTTCTCCTTTGGTTTATCCTGTATGGGACTCTCTGTTCTTCCTGGACTTGATTGATTATTTCCTTTCCTATATTAGGGAATTTTTCAGCTGTAATCTCTTCAAATATTTTCTCAGTCCCTTTTTTTTTTCTTCTTCTTCTGGGACCACTGTAATTCAAATGTTGGTGCATTTAATGTTGTCCTAGAGGTCTCTGAGACTGTCCTCAATTATATTCATTCTTTTTTCTTTATTCTGCTCCGTGGTAGTTATTTCCACTATTTTATCTTCCAGGTCACTTATCCTTTCTTCTGCCTCTGTTATTCTGCTATTGATTCCTTCTAGATAATTTTTAATTTCATTTAT
>NC_041214.2:56295004-56314554 GCF_002837175.3 Physeter macrocephalus
TGTGAATTCTTTTTCAGTAGACTGCCTATTTCCTTTTCATTTGTTTGGTCTGGTGGGTTTTTACCTTGTTCCTTCATGTGCTGTGTGTTTCTCTGTGTTTTCATTTTGCTTAACTTACTGTGTTAAGGTCTCCTTTTCACAGTCTGCAGGTTCATAGTTCCTGTTGTTTTTGGTGTATTCCCCTAGTGGGTGAGGTTTGTTCAGTGGGTTGTGTAGGCTTCCTGGTGGAGGGGACTGGTGCCTGTGTTCTGGTGGATGAGACTGTATCTTGTCTTTCTGGTGGGCAGGACCATGATCAGTGGTGTGTTTTGGGGGTTTGTTACCTTATTATGATTTTAGGCAGACTCTCTGCTAGTGGGTGGGGTTGTTTTCCTGTCTTGCTAGTTGTTTGGCATAGGGTATCCAGCACTGTAGCTTGCTGGTCATTGAATAAGCTGGGTCTTAGTGTTGAGATGGAGATCTCTGGCAGAGCTTCTGCCATTTGATATTACATGGGCCTGGGTGGTCTCTGGTGGACCAATGTCCTGAATTCAGCTCTCCATCTCAGAGGCTCAGGCCTGACAACTGCCCAGAGCGTCAAGACCCTGTCAGCCACTTGACCTAGAAGAACAGAGAGAAAAAATAAAAGAAAGAAAGAAAGAAAAAAATAAAATAAAATAAAAAAATTTAAAAAATATTAAAAATTAAAAATTAATTAAAAAAGAAAGAATGAAGAGAGCAACCAAACCAAAAAACAAATCCACCAATGATAACAAGTACTAAAAACTATACTTAAAAAAAAAAATGGGCACACAGAACAGTAGGACAAATGTTAAAAGCAAAGCTCTACAGACAAAATCATGCAGAGAAGCATACACATACACACTCAGAAAAAGTGAAAAAGGAAAAAAAAATATATATATATTTTTAAAAAAAGGAGGAGAGCATCCAACTCAATAGACAGATCTACCAATGGTAATAAGCTCTAAATACTAAACTAAGATAAACATAAAACCAGAAACAAAACAGATGCAGAAAGCAAACCCCAAGTCTACAGTTGCTCCCAAAGTCCACTGCCTCAATTTTGGGATCATTCGTTGTCTATTCAGGTATTCCACACATGCAGGGTACATCAAGTTGATTCTGGGGATTTAATCCACTGCTCCTGAGGCTGCTGGGAGAAATTTCCCTTTCTCTTCTTTGTTTGCACAGCTCCTGGGGTTCGGCTTTGGAATTGGCCCCGCCTTTACGTGTAAGTCACCTAAAGTCGTCTGTTCTTTGCCCAGATGGGGGGAGATGTTAAAGTAGCAGCTGATTAGGGGGCTCTGGCTCACTCAGGCCAGGGGGAGGGAGTGGTATGTAATGCAGGGCAAGCCTGTGACAGCAGAGGCTGGCATGATGTTGAAACAGCCTGTGGCATGCTGTGTGTTCTCCCGGGGAAGTTGTCCCTGGATCACGGGACCCTGGCAGTGGCGAGCTGCACAGGCTCCCGGGAGGGGAGGTGTAGATAGTGATCTGTGCTTGCACACAGGATTCTTGATGTCTGCAGCAGCAGCATTAACGTCTCATGCCCGTCTCTGGTGTCCTCATTGATAGCCATGGCTCTTGCCCATTTCTGGAGCTTGTTTAGGCGGTGCTCTGAATCCCCTCTCCTTGTGCACCCCGAAACAATGGTCTCTTGCCTCTTACGCAATTCCAGACTTTTTCCCGGACTCCCTCCCAGCCAGTTGTGGCACACTAGCCCCCTTCAGGCTGTGTTCACGCAGCCAACCCCAGTCCTCTCCCTGGGATCTGAACTCCGAAGCTGGAGCCTCAGCTCTCAGCCCCTACCTGTCCCGGCGGGTGAGCAGACAAGCCTCTCAGGCTGGTGAGTGCTGGTCAACACAGATCCTCTGTGAGGGAATCTCTCCACTTTGCCCTCTGCACCCCTCTTGCTGTGCTCTCCTCTGTGGCTCCAAAGCTTCCCCCCTGCCCACCCCGTCCTCGCCAGTGAAGGGGCTTCCTAGAGTGTGGAAACTTTTTCTCCTTCACAGTTCTCTCCCAGAGGTGCAGGTCCCATCCCTATTCTTTTGTCTCTGTTTTTTCTTTTTTCTTTTTTCCTACCCAGGTACATGGGGGGGTTTCTTGACTTGGGAAGTCTAAGGTCTTCTGCCAGCATTCAGTAGGTGTTCTGTAGAAGCTGTTCCACATGTAGATGTATTTTTGACGTATTTGTGGGGAGGAAGATGATCTCCATGTCTTACTCCTCCGTCATCTTGAAGGTCCCACTCCATAAGTTTGTTTTCTATATATGTGAGTCTATTTCTGTTTTGTAAATAAGTTCCTTTGTATTATTTTTTAGATTCCACATGTAAGAGAAATCATATAATATTTGTTTCTCTCTGTCTGACTAACTTAGTATGCTAATCTCTAGGTCCATCCATATTGCTGCAAGTGGCATTATTTCATTCTTTTTTTTAATCACTACTTCTTTATCATAGGACCCTCTTCTTTTCCTTCTTCTCCTTATTTTCCTCCTCTTCCTTCTCCTTCTCCAATTACTCCTCTTTTTTCTTCTTTGTAAGACTCCAAAATCTCTGAATATATTCATTATACTTATTGAATGTTTTATTTTTCTTAAGTCTTAAAGTTTTCTCAGAAAAATGTTTTATTTTTCTTAAGTCTTAAAGTTTTCTCTTTGTGGGGTTTGGTACCACCTGTTTGTTTCCCTCACATGTTTGGTGATTCTTGGTTTTTTGTTTACATAGATGAGGATTTTGCTTACTGCTAGTAGCTGGTTTATATTTCTAGAGCCCCAGTGAGAATTCTGTTCTTCTGAGAGTGAAAGCAAATTCTGTTGAGTGTGAGGAACAGGGAAATTCTTTCAGCTGTAGGGGAGGAGAAAGTTTTCCTTGATCCTCCAAGAGTCCCTGGCTGGGTCTAAAAATTAAACTGACGAAGATGGAGTAACAAGAGAAAAGCATACAAATTATTTAGTGTAAGTTTTACATGACATGGGAGCCTTCATAAGGAAATGAAGACCTGAAGAAATGGTTGGACCTGAGTGTTTTTATGCCAGGCTTGATGAAGAGTGGAAAGTTGTGGTGAATTATGATAAGACAAAGAGTACAAAGTAAGTGCAGTAAACTGGGGGAAACTGAGCAAGTCCTGTTCATTTAGATTCTTCTTGACATCCCTCCATCTTAGTGATAAGGATGTTCCTTCCCTCCAGGTATAGAGAGGGTAGCTTTCACCTGAAAGTCTTATGACCTGCTTCAGGGGAGAAGAGTGGGGGAAATTCAAAGAGACCTTCCTGCTTTTTCTGTTTTCTCAAACTCCTTCACCTTAAAATATTCAAAATGCCAAGGTGCTGTATTTTGGAGTAGTATGTCCTGAACCCCATCACAGCATAGTCAGTTTTCCTTCAGAGCAGAGGTCACAAACTACCCACTATCGTAACAATTGGGAAATTTCATATGAAATTAATGATTTCAATTTTTTTTTAGAAAATATGAAGCTCTAGAAAATCTGGGCCTCTGTTACTGAATGGAAACAACTGGCTTGAACTAAGTTGAGCCTGTCCTTGAGATGTGGCCTCTGCTCCTGTTTGTCACAGTCCCCATCACTCCCTAGTCTACTCCTTTTCTAGGTCACTACTCCTTTGATTGGGAGCAATTTTAGTGTTCTTTTGGGAAGATCTATTCTTTGGAAGAGATTCTTTTCCCCAAAGAAATTATAATAGTAAAATACTAATCAATTATAATATTTTCACCTATTACTATATAAGGATTTACTATTTGGGAAGCATTATGGAAAGTATTTACTATTATAGTTAATCCTAACAGCTTCCTAGCTGAATAGTTGATTAGTATTTTAATGATACCATTTTAAAGATGGGAAATAGGAGGCTTAGGATATACTGTTGAGGAGTAGGAGAGGTAGAATTTGAACCCAGGTCATTTGATACCAACACTTGGGCTGTTAACCACTATACCAAGCTATCTTTTTATTCAAGATTATTGCTTCCTTTATGTTTTTCTGTATTTGCAATATAGCTTTTTAGAAATTTCGCCCTGTTCTATCTGTGGTTGACATCTTCCCTAGTTTTCCCAAGCTGAAGTTTGTCTTTGGGGGATGACCCACTGGAAGTGGAGCCTGATCAGTTATACAAATTGATGTCTCTGTTTCTAATTAAACAATATTTCTTGATGGTGGGGAGTTTGTCTTATGTATCTTTAGATCCTTTGACACTCAACACAGTGCCTGGCTGGTAATAGACATTCCACACATGCCTAATTTGAAAACAGCTGCCTTTGTTTCTTTCATCTTTTTGAATGACAATGAGAAATGTTTTATAGGATACATATGTTATATACTGTTAAAACAAATGTTTTCAGACCATTTAAATCAAACTATATTTCTTGAAATTTGTTGCAATTTTTTCCCTTGATATATGTATTTTTTGAGCTTTAATACTCTCATTTAGGCTGTTCAGTTATATATCCAGTTATCTATATTTCATACATATATTTCAAATATATCATATATATTTCTCCTTTCATTTAATAAAAATGTATTGATAAGGTGCTCTACATAAAGCAATTACTCTTGTTGGCCCTGGAAGAAAGGAGCTCACAATCTAATAGTGGAGAGAAAACCTTTACAGAAAAAATTATGATAGACATTAAAATGTACAAGGAGAGAACAGATAAAGGGCTCTGGAAGTTCTGGAGACAGGGGTAGTGAAAAGGTGCTGAAATCCTAATATTTATTGGATGGATCTTGAAGGATAGGAAGAACTTGAACATGCAGTGGTATCAAGGTTCATTGATTTCTTGTAAAGTAATGTTATTAATATACTTATACATACATATATATAAATATATATTATAAATATCACAAATTTTTATATATCATATATTTTTATATATCTGGGTGATATCCAAATACCTATGTGAATCTTCTTTTTAACACTGATTCTCTATTCAAGGAATCTCCTTTTGACGTGTAAAATGCTATGAGCATCCTTGAAAAGACAGCTTAGTGACTCCTCTTAGGCAATGACTCATTCAGGACTAGAATTGTTTTTTTAAGTTTAATGCAGTTAATATCTCAGTATGTTTTCTAAACTCCAATATATATATTTACTTTCAAATCTATTGCTTTCTCCTGTAGCAAAATAGTGATACTGTTTTATTAATTTGAGTCTAAAATTATTGCTTTCTTCATGCTATTAAATCAAACTTCTCCTTGACACATTTTTTTGTTTCACTTCCAATACCATATATGTTATGTAGTGGAAGAATTTTTATAAACAAGGGCCTTAAATCACTTCTGAAGTGCACAATTAGAAGCACTGTTAATAGAATTAGGTTGAAGTTTTCCCTCTTGACATTGGTTTACATGGTTTTCAAATATATTTTTTTCCAAAGAGGCATTTGTCAGGATTGTAGTTCATCTCTTTTTTTTTTAATAGCAAGCCCTGTGGCTGCATCATCCCTGTGGTCCATTAATCTCTTATTGCATTACCCTGAAATTGTGTTGGCTATAAGTAATCATAAACTATCAGCTTTGAAAAGCTAATATTTGTTAGCTTCACAGGCATGAAAAACTAGTGATAAGTGAGGTTGTTAAAAAGTCAAATTAAATGTTAATTGATGCAAGGTCACAGAGCAGTAAGGCACTTAAGAGTTTAGATGTGGGCACTACCTTTATCAGACTTGACAAATCATCCTGAAGAGTTTCCATAGATATCTGCCTTTATATTTTCCTCCATCACCATTTTCCAAGTAAGCATGTTACAATTCAAAAATAGTTAAAATACCACTCTTGCCAAGTGTTTACATAGACTCAAAAGAAGCCATAGGCAAGATTCCGATTCTACTGTGTATATTTACAATGCTTTATTTTAAGCAGTGTGAGGATCTAAGAAAAGAATCAAAGAACAGACTATCCTAGAAATTTGCATAAGGAGAAAAGAACATACACACTCTTGGGGAATTAAAGAGAAGATTCTTTCTTAATCATCTCATACATTTAAATTACCCAAATTTGCATAAATGCTGAAGTGTGAATTGTTGCCTTAAAAAAAATAAATCCGATTCCTTTCAGACCATTGCTAATTATTCTTGGCTAATGTGATAAAGTTAAAGGCACAGAAAGCCTCTGATACTCCTGGGTTGCCTTCTCCAGAATGCTGACATGAGGCGTGGTTTGCTTCGATTCCCTGATTTTTACACAAAGAAGTAGGATGAAATACTGTGACTAAAATAGTTTTGTTTTCTTGGATCTTGGGTTGCTGGTAGATGACAAAAAAAGGGAAAGTGTTCTGGCTGGCTCTAGAGGCGTTATACTTTTATGGAAGTGGCTAGTGACGACAAAAAAAAAAAAAAAAGCACGACCTGAGAGCGGTGAGTTCAGTTTTATTTGGGTTTTACTGAGGACTATAGCCTAGGAGACAGACTCTCAGATAGCTCTGAGGAACTGCTGTGAAGAGGTGGCAGGGAGAGGTCAGTATACATATGATTTTGGTGAAAGGGGTACGTGTTATCAAGCACACATCTCAATAGAAGGTTGGTGCTAGTCACGAGGAGCAGATGTCTCCATTAATGATTTTAGTGCTTTTCTAGGTGTGAGAAGATGCAAGAAATTGGGTTCATAAAGTTTTCTCCTGAAAATATCTAACTATTTGAAAGCCTGCTCTGCCAATTTTTCCCAGAGCACAGAAAGCCTCATTCCTGATCTCTGCCCAGAACTCCTTTCAGTGTGTGTTGAAGGTCAGCGACTGAAGTGGCTAGTGACTTCATTCTTGTAGAACCAGATGGCCAGTGACATTCTTTAGTTGGCACTTGCTAATTACAGATGTGTTTTTACTAAATTTTCATATTATTAGGACTAGTTCAGAACCTGGTATAGATTTTAGATTCTGCTTAATACCTTTTAATGTGCCAGTTTTCACAAGCTATCTACTTAGGACATAATGGCAAATGCTATGTTAAAAAATAAAGGATCCAAGGTTTTTGAACTACATTTCAATGACTGTATCTATTGATTTTTGACTCATTTTGTATATAGAATTTCCTACGGTCACAAACAGAAATTCCTCTCACATATCCACTTCCAGGGCAGCATGAACAGAATATCCTGACCTGAGACTGACACCTATTTATAGGACTTATGAGAGTTAAGGATTTTCTTAACTGCTTGGAAGATTTTGACAGCTTAGTACTGACCTGTCACTTGAAAACATTGTTTTCCTGGTAGTGTTTTCTTTCTTCTCCACTGGAAATTTATTTGAACTCATGCTTTCCCCCAAAGTAGAAGAACTTCAGTAAAGAATAGTTTTGCTGGAAAGAAGTTTGAGAGGCCTCAAGCTACTAAGGAGAAGCAATTTGTGTTAGAACGTAAGCACTGAGAAATTAAGTTGAATTCAATGGATATTGTTGAGTGTCCACCTTGTGCTTTACTGGGCAGACACAGAAGAAATCTAACACACATTTCCTGCCTTGAAGGCTGCAATAGTCTATCTGAAGAGGGAGGGAGAATGAAGATAGTAAAGGGCCTCTCTGTATACTTGTTCATGTAGGGGGTGTGGTGGAGGGGAGTGTAGGGGGGAAACCCTGCTTTTGTTCTGTTTACCAAGCCAGGTGTGTGTTTGAGTCTAAATCTGCTCCAAAAGGCAATTAACTAATCTATTAATTAGGGTGGTGTTAGCTGTTGTAACAAGCATTTTCCAAAGTTTCAGTGACTTAGAATAAATGTTTATTTCTGGGTTACAAAACCATCCAATTTACATTTCTGGTCTGTAGATGGCTTTCCTCCATATAGTGATTCTGGGACTGAGTCTCCTTGAATCTTGTGATTCTACCATTCTCACCAAATGATTTCCAAGGTCACTGTGGTTGTCCACTTCAAGCCACGTAGGGGAAGAGAGCATGGAGGATCATTGGTAGGAAGTGTATAAGGGCGCAGGAACACATCAATTCTGCTTATGTTCTATTGGCTAGGACTCAGGGGAATGCCACATCCAACCTCACGAGAGGATGGAAAACATAACCTGGCTGTGAGCTCAGGAAGAAGAAGAAAAGGTCCGGTGAACAGTTGGCTAGGCTCTGCCACATTCTGATCTTCTGGTTACTTATTAGCTATATCTCTGTCTGTAACTCTATGTCTACATCTGCATGTATATCTATATATATTGATAGCTGTTTCCCAATCTTCTATTTAGGAACAGCTATGTCCCAGAGCAAGTAACTAAGTTAATTTTGCTTTGGTCTCAATATTGTTTTAACACAGGGACAAGAAAATATGCCTGGTCTCAGTATTATATAAACAGGGACAAGAAATTATGCCCATACACCTCCCAAAGGAGACAACCTAAGGTAGCATCTAGCTCCAAGTTCAGGATCTCATTGTTATGTAGCATCCTCTTTTATAAATCTAGATGTGGGTCCATGTTTTCTTGTGATCTGTGAGCTAAAAAGCAAAACTAAAACAAACTATTCACCCTTCTCACCTCACACCCATGGTTCCACACAAGTCCCATATACAATGGCAAAGCAGAGACAAAATAACACACTAGAAAGTTCCATCACCCAAATGGAATATTGGGAAAGACACAATTGTCTCTGGTCCACAACATTAATGCTTTCTAGTGGAAGGCACAGCAAAGACCCTCTATTTGAGCTTTGGAGGATATTTGTTAGATTTTGATTCTGTTCCTTGGAAGGAACTCCCATGTCCAACATTATCTAGCACTCTTGTTTCCATTGGACAAAAGATTCTTCCTTGTCCATTATCCTCCATGGCCACAACAAAAGTAGGAATTGGAGAGTATGCCCTCCTTGGGAGCTGTACAACTTTCACAGTCAGTTTGTGCTGGTGCAGTTTTATTGTGCTCAAGTGATGTGTTAAGTCTTAAAGAAATCAAAGAATTTTTAAACCGAGCCCAGAGTTTCTTTGGCAATGTATTTGTCTTAGGGATATAGTAGGGTCCTGATCCATTTGTTCTGGTAGGTTCTGATGCCAGGAATCATTCCCAAAGTTCTTCCTAGACATGGTTCTCTGATCTGTTTTGTTTCTTTTACTTCTTTGATCTTGAAAATGGAAACCAACATAAATTCTTGTTCCCATGGAATGTACTACTGAGACCAAGCCCATTTTCCTGTCTCTGTGTTAAAAATATTGAGATCAAGCAAAAAACAGTTAGGTGCTTGCTCCAGGATGCTCTTGCCCCTGAGAGATATACTGTAAAACAACTAAATCAGCCATATTTCACAGCTTACTCATCAAGGCCTTTACCTTGCTATGCCCAGCAATCCAAAGCTATGAAAATCTCAAAATGCATTTTATTTAACAAACAACTGGAATGAATTTTATTTTTTAAATTTTAAAATTGAAGTATAGTTGATTTATAATGTTGTGTTAATTTCTGCTGTACAGCAAAGTGATTCAGTTATACATATGTATACATTCTTTTTTTAATATTCTTTTCTATATGGTTTATCACTGGATATTGAATATAGTTCCCTGTGCTAAAGAGTAGGACCTTTTGTCTATCCATAGTATGAATTTTAAATATATCTTGGCCATTGTTTATTCTCAGGATTGGTTGGAGGTTTTCCAGCCAGAGAGCTGAGCTATGATGGTGGGGAAATAACTGCTTGATTTTCATTTGCTATCTCTCCAGTGATGGAGCACCCATTTTGCTAGAGATCTCATTTAAGAGATTTTCAAGGCCTTGTTACTTATTGAAAAACGTCATGGTCTCTAAAGTAAAACCCTCAATCTTTGAGAAAGAAGGAAAGCACAAATGGAATTCTAAAATGAAACATTTCAAAGTTCTCAGAACTTTGAACTTCCATGGCCTAAAGTATTTCAGCCGATCTTAATGATATTGTGATGCACTTCTTTTCACATTCATTGACTTTTTTGTTATGGGTTAGAAACAAGCTGATTCATGAATTTAGGAATATTACCTTTAATCCTAGACTCTGCCATGTTGTAAGCAGACATAACCAAATACTGCATAGGATTTATGCAGTGCCTTCAGGCTTATCATCACCAGGTATAGCAGATTTTCCTCAACACCCTCCCAAGCAAACTTTGCCTAACTTAAAATTGGAGATTTGGTTTTCTGGAAAAGATGTCAAAGATAGATAGTCCTGGAATTCCTATGGAATAGACATTATCAGCCACCTGTTAACCATTATCACATTAGTAAATCTTTGAAGGGTTAATCCTTGATTTATATCTACCAGTTTAAGAGATATAAACCATCTACAGCTCATTGGAAGATTCCTAGCCAAAGGCTTTAAGATGATAATTCTTAAATTCTTAAATTCCTCCAGAAGCAGATACTTTTTGAGAAGAGAGAGATATTTGGATCAAGTTGACAACTATCAAAACATGAAGTAGGCTGCTTCTACCAAAGACCCACAGAACAAGATTCAGCTGACTAGAGCCACAGGTTATCGTGATTTAATCTGCATGCTCTTGTTCTTTATTTTCTCCAGCTATTTTATATATTCTATGCTGCTATAAGTTTCAGGATTTGCTGACATTCGCTTGTTATCCTTTAACTATGGTGCCAATGAAGTCCATATCATAAATACTGTTCTTTGTATCACTAGCAACTCCTTAGTATGTGTTCAGTGGCTGGCTATAATTTTCTTGTGGTTTGGCTAAAATATAAATCAGACCAACTTAATACTATTAATACCAGTTCTTTCTAATAAATTAGCCAGTATATTGGTTGATTGGGCACACCTTCTAAGCAACTTCTTAGATTGTAAACAATGCAACTGGCCAGACAGCCAAAAGTGAACGCTCTTAGATATCACATCTAGGATAGGAGGGTTCTATCTTTGTTAAAACAAAATCTAGGAGTTTCTTAAAGTTCAAAACTTTCACAGAAGTAGAGTTTGGAATATGACTAAGAAAAATACAGTATACTAGGGAAAGCCACGTACTATGGATGGAGTTTTTTCCCACCCCAAATTCATATGTTGAAGTCTTAACTCCCAATGTGTTGGTACTTGGAGATGGTGGTCTTTGGGAGCCAATTAGGTTTAGATGAAGTCATAAGGGTGGGGCTCTTGTAGTGGAATTAGTGGCATGATAAGAAGAGGCATAAGAGTGTTTCTCTCTTTCTCTCTCATTCTTTATGACATGTGAGGACATAAGAATTATCTAGCTATCTGAAAGCCAGGAAGAGAGCTTTCATCAGAACCCAACAATGCTGGCACCCTGATATCAGACTTCCAGTCTCCCGAGCTGTGAGAAAAATAAATTTCTGTTGTTTAAGCCACCTAGTCTATGGTGTTTTGTTATGGCAGCCCAAGCAGACTAAGACACCACTTCATTTTAACAGACCTGCAAGAAGGCTTACTTCTTAAGCTTAACCTCATGCTGTTTTACTATAGCTCTAATGGATGATCTACCTAAGTTAAATCTCACTGTCTGACTCCAATCCACTCTTACTGAGTAGCACTAGAAGTTACAGAATAATTAGGCTACCCACAAGGGTATTTTGGCTCAAAAGAACGCTGGGTGACTCCCAACAAATGGTATTGGATTTGTGCATGAAAAGTTTATTGGTTACTACCTGCAAAACTGGACGAGGGTCTGATTATCTTAGTAGCTGTTGCCTATATTCAGGATAGTACCTGATATCACTATGGACCCATTTTGCTATGCCATTTTTCCTCTGTTATAAAAAAAAAAAGAAAAAGAAAAAAACCAAAAAGAAGTCTTTAGGTAAGTTAGTTAAAAAAGAAGATAAACGAAGTCTCAATTTGCGACTCCAAAATTTAACTCCTAAAAGGGAATTTTTGGTGTCTTTCTTCTGTCCTCAAGTCTCCTCATTTCTTGCTTTACAGTGTATGGGGGTGGGGGCATGTCCTACATGTGATAGCTCACAGATTGACAGGAGAGCATTACAGTGCCACTAAGGCTATAGATGTCCTTGCCTAAGAAGTTTGTGAGACCAGATTGGTGTTGATTCTGAACAGAGCCGCCCTAGATATTATATCGTTCTCTTTAACCTTACAGACTTTTCTGGAATTTTTATTATTTTTAAAACATCTGGGAACAAATAACTAAATTATGTACTACAGGCTCTTCACATTGGTAGTTGGATCTGTTCTCTTGCTTTAATTTAGGCACTCTTACTCTTGACTTAGAAGTGGATTATAAACTCTATCATGATCCTTTTCTTAGTATTTGCCTGTGTCCTAGTGCTCAAGTGTGTTATCTCCAGAGTCTTAAATGCTGATATATAGCCATTTTTTTTCTGTCAAATGATCCAATAGATTATCATCCAACAAGGATACTTAATACATGACCATAACCCATCAAATAGCAATGTGCATTTGGATTGGTCATGATTCCAGATGGCAATCTACCCTCTGGAATAGACTGGATGGAGAATGACCAAAAGTAGGAACTGGTAACTGACACCAACATAATATCTTGTCTCTATGTTAAACAATTACTTAAACCATTCTTTCCACTGCCTGAGAATATATAGCCCTGTCCTCATTTAAATATTACTGAGACCAAGCACAAGTTAGTTACTTGTTCCAGAAAATACTTTCCTGGAATATAAGACTATAAAGCAACTAACATGCTCATTAAGAACAACAGCTTGTTTATCGAGGCTGCCTCAAGGCCATTGCTCCACTGTGCCCACACATCCAAAGCTAGTATGTCATAATCTGCCCATTCTGAACCAGATCCCTGCCTTTCAACATCTACCTTACATTTACTCAAACAAGGCCCTAAAACTTTTTGGTAATTTTCTAACTCCCAGCTTTTGAGATACCTCTAAGACTGTCAAGGTGGCGTTCTTCCTATTGCAATAAATTTAATAAACTCATCTTTGCTTAATCAATATATTTTCCTGGTGGTGTCTGAGAGAGGGCTTCAATACATCTTGCTTCTATTTCTCACTTTAATGGGACTATTTTTATGGCATCTGAAACACAGTAGGCTTGTATGTGAAGGAAATACTCGCAATCTGATTTACTTAAGGGTGAGATGCTTCGCTTAACTGAACAATCAATGAGCTTTTGTCCTTCAATGTCATTTTCAGTCTTTTATTCCTATAGATGAGGTCTAAAAGCAGTTGAGTTTTCTAATTTTCCAACCCTTCAAGACCTTGCATTTCTGGATTATCTATCCCTCTTCATTTTTCCTTTAAACCCATTAATTCTTTCCTTAGCACATGCAGCTGTAACAAAAATATCATAGACTGGGTGGCATAAACAAGAAACTTTTATTTCTCATAGTTCTGGAGGCTGGGAAATCCAAGATCAGTATACCACCATGGTTGGGTTCTGGTGATGCTTCTCTTCCTGATTGGCAGATGGCCATCTTCTCACTGTGTCCTCACATGGCAGACGGAGAGAGTTCTGATCTCTTACTCTTCTTATAAGGGTACTAACCCCATTATGCGGGTTCTACCTTCATAGCCTCATCTAACCTAACCACCTCCCAAAGGCCCCACCTCCTAATACCACCACACTGAGGGGTTAGGGCTTCAACACACGACGTTTTGGGAGACACAAACATGCAGACCATTAAATTTTGTAAAGAAGCAGAAAGGAAAAGTAATGCACACTCTAACTTTTTGCAACCACTTTCCTCGGAGATAAAAGGGGTTGCATATTGTTTGCACTCCAGTAGTCATATTGTTTGCACTCCAGATTATCTCTGCTAACTAGTTTGCCATTGTGTAACATAAATCTCTATCTTTTCAACCTCTAATGCCAATTCCTTTACCAAGTATTGCCTGACCATTAGTAACCCCACTTCTGATTTTGATTTCTATATTAATTTGGGTAATACCAAAGGTTGACCCAGGATAATCAAATACCCATGAATTAACATAACACAGATTTATATTACACTCATGTAACAGTCCAAAGCAGGTATTCCTGGTTAGGGAGCACCTTTGTCTACAAGGTGAATCCATAATTGTGGCTCCATAATCTTCAGTTCCTTCCCTCAAGATTGATATGATTGTCTGACTCAAGTTAGGGGAATGTGGAAAGAACATAAAGAATTGCATGTGGGAGGTTTTTTATGGGTTAGGAATGGCACACATCACTTCATAAAGAATTGCATGTGGGAGGTTTTTTTATGGGTTAGGCTAGAATTGCACACATCACTTCCACTCACATTTAATTGGCTGTAACTCAATCATATGGACAAATCTGACTGCAAGGAAGCCTGGAAAATGTGGTAGAGCTGTAAGCCTAGCAAGAAAAGGAAATGAGCATGATGAAAAGCTAGCCAGTCTCTGCCACAGTTGTGTCTTTTAAAGTACACAGCTTGACACATAGGGAAGCAGACTCCTCGAGACAGTGTCAGGCAGTAGGTGATGGTGCCAGAAATAGAGATGCAAGAGCTCAGACTGTGATGTGGCTGGGGAAATGGTTTGCAAGAGACATCATTCTGATATTATGACATGGATCAGGAAATCAAATATAATAGGGATGAGTAGAATGTACAGGGTTGATGAAATTGTGGATAAATATATTCCTGTTGGAGGCAACACTGAATGTAAATGTTTAGGGGCAGAAATGATTATGACATGTTTGAGGGGCCATGAGAGGATTTGCTTGACTATGTAGATTTCTTTCAGAGATTAAGAAAATTTAAAGATGGCTGGAGATGTTGGAATGGAGCTGAGGTCCTTCAATGCTGCTCACATTAAAAAGTAATAATCTAGAGTCATTTAAATCATATTGACCATTTAGAATCACCGACTACTTACAATTTTAATCTCTTTAGGCCTGCTGTATATATTTCAGCATTTGTTGCTTTCCTTTAGGTAGAAGAGCGTTTGTGTGAAGAAAAGATACACAGACTCTGAAAAGGGGATGGATTGGGAATGGCCTATTATACATTCATTATGTTCCTTCAATGTCAGCAGGAGTTTTCTGGGTCACTGGTAGTTGTGTGCATAATGGCTGGAAGATTGAGTCCTAATTACTAAGACTAGCATTGCAGAGGCACCACTCAGTACAACTTTGTTGGAATATAGTATCTTTGTCTGAGATGATTAGACATTACAGATAGGTCATTTAAAAATGCACAGGTAAAACTCTAATTTTCTCTGTCCAATCAACATAATTTTAATAGATAATATGCCTGATTTTTTTAAAATAAGAAATTGATAATACAATCTTTCAAAAGATATAGTCTATATAAAATGAGAAAATAGTCTATTCATAATGTCCCAGTGTTCTCAAAGGACTTCATCATAATAAAAAAAGTTAATTTTATATTTTTGTTTCCCAATAACCTAAAATATGCTTCAAAGAAACACAGTGAGCTGTTTAGGAAGGGTGAGGAGGACAGAAATGAGGAGATCCAGTCTTAATATCCCTAGTGATTGTTTTTCCTTACTTAGGGTGACCTATGTTCTTTGTGGGGAAGAATAATCATAACTGCTTAATTTAACCTTTTCTAAAGTTGTTGACAGTAAACTCGAATTCAAAAAGAATTTAGCTGTGTTGTTATAAAACTGTAGTAATGGTGTTCTCATCTTTGGTTACTGAAAGATGGTGCAGAGTGGAACCTTTCAATGATTGTATGATTTATATGTGAAATATATATTGTACATAATGGAAAATCTTCATTCCCCATAATCTTAGCTAAGTAGTATGCTGAGAAAAGTACCTTATGAACTTGAAAAGAATATCTGAATTCTTTCTCTTTCTTATATTAGTGTTATTATTAATAAGTAGAATAACCATATAATTTATTAACTGGATTGGGACACTTTTAAGAATGAAAACTTAGCACCATTAATAATTAATCTGGGAACATAGATATTAACTAGGACCTATGGTACCTATTGAAAATCTACATGTGTAAATGAAACTGGCAAGAAAGATGAAAAATCAGACCTTAGTTTAAGTTGTCATTTACCAAAAACTTGTATGTGGTAGAGTCTGTACTAAGCATCATATATGCATTACCTCATTTAATTCAAACCCGCACATGAGGGAGTTATTGTTATAGCCATATTCTAGATGAGGAAAATAGAGGTTAACTAACTCTTACAGAGGTTACTAACTCCTTTAGGATTCCATATCTGGTAGGTGGCAAAGGCTGATTTTTAAGTTTTATGTATTTATATAAATCATGGACAATAACACTATAGGCAGTTTGACAGTAATGACATAAATAACCCACAGTTCTATTATAGTTCTAATATCACTATTATAATCTTAAAATTTTATTTCTGACTTGTCTTAATGTGTGCTATTTTTCTCAAAGAAATTATTACCAGAGTAATAACACATATGATAAAAAAAAGAATTTAAACAGTACAGAAAAGCACAAAATGAAAAGCAAAAGTCACTATTTCTACTCACACTTCATACCCCAAGCTTCATATTCCATAGTAATAATTTTTAATAATTTAATTTTTGCTGCTTCTAGAGGTTATCTCAATAACTCTAAAATAATATGCTCATTCCCCATTTGTGATTAATCATCTTTACACAGCATCTTATGAATCCCTGTTATGAAAGGCAAAGTATTAGTTTCCTATTTTCTTCTTATTCTCCTCTCAGTTTATAACTATATTATTTTAATTATTTTATTGATTATTTGCATAACTTTTTATAATAAATATATACTTTCTGATTGTAAAAATGATATACGCTCATGGCAAAATTGGAAAAACAGGAAATCCCACCCTCACTGTCAGACACTACATTAATATTTTGCAGGCCATATTTAATGTCATTCTTTGTCAGTACATTAACATAACATACTCACATTCAAAACACCTATATGCTTATTTTTACATAATTAAGATTACATGGAACCCTAAGTTGGGTTTCCTGGGAAAGAGACTATGAAAAAGAGGTTTGTGTTCTGGAAAGTAATTGGACACAGTATGAAGGGGCAAGGAAAGCAAGATGGTGCAGTGGGAGAAATTGAACTGGGATGCAATCACTACAGAAATCTCAACCAATTCAATGGGGAATTCAGGAGTCCTCTGTTATACCATTAAAATAAGAGGGTTAGGCTTCCCTCAGGAAAGGACTATGACCCTGTAAAAGGAAACACTGATTTTACTACTAGTCTCACCATTTCTGGCAACCAGTGCCTGTTTTTTTCCCACACTAAGCAATTCTCCAGTTCTTGGTGCGCACTGACTGAGTGTCCTACAATTCAACTCATCCTGACAAAAACTATATGGAGTTCAGATCTCAAAGGTTAAGAGCACAATCCCACAAGACTACTCCCCATTTCTGACTCACCGGCTGTAAATCAAGCGTTCTCATGATGTCCTTTTGTTGGATAATTTTCTAGAATGGCTCTCAGAACTTAGGAAAGCACTTTACTTACTATTACCCATTTATTATAGAAAGTACAACTCAGGAACAGCCAAATGGAAGAGAGGCATAGGGTAAGGGATGGGGATGGGACACAGTTTCCATTCCTTCTCTGGGCACATTACCCTACCAGCTCCTCCATGTATTAACCAACCTGGAAGCTCTCCAAATCCATTTGGTTATGTTTTTTTCTGGAGGTTCATTATATAAGCATGATTGACTAAATCATTGGTCACTGATGATTAAACCGAATATCCAACCCCCTCCCCTTCCTGTGGGATGGAGAGTGGGGCTAAAACTTCCAAGCTTCTAATCATGGCTTGGTCTTTCTGGTGACCAACATCCATCCTGAAGCTAACCAGGAGCCCACCAAGAGTCACCTCATTAAGACAAGGGACACTTCTATCACTCAGGAAATTTCAAGAGTTTTAGGAGCTCTGTACCAGGAACCAGGGACAAAGAACAAATATACAGTGTTTTTGATGTCATAATATCATACCTTGGGTGAGGCATTTCCCTTCTGCCAAAGGCAATTCCTGGAAAAACGATTAGCCGTGAGGTGTCAGCAGCCATCACTCCTGGCAGCTTGGGGAATGCGTGACTTGGTGTTAAACCATAGCCTCTACCACAGTCATACAAGTCATTTTAAAAATCATGGGCAACTTTCAAAATTATATACAATTATTATATTAAAATTTCATCAATTTCTGGTTTACTTCCCCCTCCATTCTCTCCTATATTTCCTCCTGGTGACTAAAGTTAACTATCTAGTACATATTGTTTCTTATCTTTCTGCTTGCTCACATACTTATATATGAACACAAATGCTCCCAACTTTTTTTTGGGGGGGGTGAGAGGTTCATAATTCATTTTGTATAAGTGGGATAATATTAAATAAACTTTTCTGCACACTGCTTTTTGCACTTCCTGGGAATAAGCATACTTCCTGGAAATCCCTCCAAAGTAAATGATACAGTGTCAGCTCATTCTTTTAAATGACTGTTATTCCATGATGTGTTGGTAATTTACCTCTTATCTCTCTCTCATCTCCAAGCTTACCCTTCTGTATTTAGCTCTGTGATTCTGGTGACTCTGTAAACAACATCTTCCAGAATGTTGGAGTTCTGGAGGGCTCAATTCTTATATCTCTCCTTTACATTTATTATATAAGTGATTGCATCCATACTAATGTACAGAGCTCCAGCTCAGGTCTTACCCATAAACTCCAGACCTGTATGTATTACAACTGCCAACTTGACAATTCCACGTTGGGTGTCCAATATGAATCTCAAAGGTAACATGTCCACACTGAGCTCCTGATTTGGTCTAGAATATTCTCTTCTTGTCAAACCTATTCATTCTGTAGTTTTCCCTGTTTCAGTTAAGGGAATTCCATTTTTTCCAGCTTTAAAGTATTATGAACATAAGGCAATATGTTACTAATACTTCAGTATGCCTTCCTGATTAATATAGAGAATAAGAAATTCTCTTTTTTTTCTTTATTCAAACAGAAAGTCACAAAAATTATAATCATCCTCATCATTTCACTCAGTCCCATGTAATTAATTTTTTAAAATCTTGATCTTTTGTTAGCGCTTTTATGAATTCATCAGTTTCCATTAGAGTTCTGAAAATGCTTATTCATTCAGTTCAGCAGTATAGTCAATTACCAGAAACCTGTACTTGTCAGAGTCTTTTCCATGAATTCCTTGAAGATGAAACCCTTTTATAGGAACATTTTTGCAAAAGCATCAGAGCACAGCCAGAACTGTCTGTAAATGACAAAAGACTTAAAAATGACCACAGTTAAAGATTCGATGAAAGTTCATAATAATGCAATTGACAAAGAAATTTAGTTATTTCTGAGATATACATTTAAAAATAATAACTAGAATTATGACTAATAATATTATACCAGAACATATAAGATTTTTAGGAATTTCATGAATGTATGAAACATTTATATTAACATATTTCCATGCAAATAACACAAAGAAAGTATAGTATGAGTTTTTTTTTAATTTTTAAATTTTATTTTATATTTTATACAGCAGGTACTTATTAGTCATCAATTTTATACACATCAGTGTATACATGTCAATCCCAATCACCCAATTCATCACACCACCATTCCCACGCCCCCACGGCTTTCCCCCCTTGGTGTCCATACGTTTGTTCTCTACATCTGTGTCTCAACTTCTGCCCTGCAAACCGGTTCATCTGTACCATTTT
>NC_041214.2:56322285-56323236 GCF_002837175.3 Physeter macrocephalus
AATTTCATTCCTTTTTATGGCTGAGTAATATTCCATTGTATATATGTACCACAGCTTCTTTATACATTAGTCTGTTGATGGGCATTTAGGTTGCTTCCATGACCTGGCTATTGTAAATAGTGCTGCAATGAACATTGAGGTGCATGTGTCTTTTTGAATTATGGTTATCTCTGGGTATATGCCCAGTAGTGGGGTTGCTGTATCATATGGTAATTCTATTTTTAGTTTTTTAAGGAACCTCCATACTGTTCTCCATAGTGGTTGTGTCAATTTACATTCCCACCAATAGTGCAAGAGGGTTCTCTTTTCTCCACATCCTCTCCAGCATTTGTTGTTTGTAGATTTTCTGATGATGCCCATTCTAACCACCGTGAAGTGATACCTCACTGTAGTTTTGACTTGAATTTCTCTAATAATTAGTGATGTTGAGTAGCTTTTCATGTGCTTCTTGGTCATCTGTATGTCTTCTTTGGAGAAATGTCTATTTAGGTCTTCTGCCCATTTTTGGATTGGGTTGTTTGTTTCTTTAATATTGAGCTGCATGAGCTGTTTATATATTTTGGAGATTAATCCTTTGTCCGTTGATTCATTTGCAAATATTACCATAGGTGCGTGGGTTTATCTCTGGGCTTTCTATCTTGTTCCATTGATCTATGTTTCTGTTTTTGTGCCAGTACCATATTGTCTTGATTACTGTAGCTTTGTAGTATAGTCTGAAGTGAGGGAGTCTGATTCCTCCAGCTCCGTTTTTTTCCCCTCAATCCTGCCCTGGCTATTCGTGGTCTTTGGGTCTCCATACAAATTTTAAGATTTTTTTGTTCTAGTTCCATAAAAAATGCCATTGGTAATTTGATAGGGATTACATTGAATCTGTAGATTGCTGTGAGTAGTATAGTCATTTTGACAATATTGATTCTTCCAATCCAAGAACATGGTATATCTTTCCATCTG
>NC_041214.2:56323818-56336139 GCF_002837175.3 Physeter macrocephalus
ATGTATAGTACCATGTCATCTGCAAACAGTGATAGTTTTACTTCTTCTTTTCCAATTTGTATTCCTTTTATTTCTTTTTCTTCTCTGATTGCCGTGGCTAGGACTTCCAAAACTATGTTGAATAATAGTGGTGAGAGTGGACACCCTTGTCTCATTCCTGATCTTAGAGGAAATGCTTTCAGGTTTTCACCATTGAGAATGATGTTTGCTGTCGGTTTGTTATATATGTCTTTATTATGTTGATGTAGGTTCCTTCTATGCACACTTTCTGGAGAATTTTTATCATAAATGGGTGTTGTATTTTGTCAAAGTATTGGTCTGTTCTTATTTTCTATTTCTTCCTGGTTCAGTCTTGGAAGGTTATAAATTTCTAACAATTTGTCCATTTCTTGCAGGTTGTCTGTTTTATTGGCATAGAGTTGCTTGTAGTAGTCTCTTAGCATGCTTTGTATTTCTGCAGTGTCTGTTGTAACTTCTCCTTTTTCATTTCTAATTGTATTGACTTGAGTCCTCTTCCTCTTTTTCTTGATGAGTCTGGCTAATTGTTTATCAATTTTGTTTATATTCCCAAAGAACCAGCTTTTAGTTTTATTGATCTTTGGTATTGTTTTCTTTGATTCTATTTCATTTTTTTCTGCTCTGATCTTTATGATTCTTTCCCTCTGCTAACTTTGGGTTTTGTTTGTTCTTCTTTCTCTAGTTCATTTAGGTGTAAGGTTAGATTGTTTCTTTGAAATTTTTCTTGTTTCTTGATGTAAGTTTGTATAGCTATAAACTTCCCTCTTAGAAGTGCTTTTGCTGCATCCCATAGGTTTTGGATCGTCGTGTTTTCATTGTCATTTGTCTCTAGGTATTTTTTGATTTCCTCTTTGATTTCTTCAGTGATCTCTTGGTTATTTAGTAATGTATTTTTAGCCTCCATGTGTTTGTGATTTTTACATTTTTTTCCCCTGTAATTGATTTCTAATCTCACAGCTTTGTGGTCAGAAAAGATGCTTGATATGATTTCAGTTTTCTTAAATTTACTGAGGCTTGATTTGTGACCCCAGATGTGATCTATCCTAGAGAATGTTCCATGCACACTTTAGAAGAAAGTGTAATCTGCTGTTTTTCAATGGAATTTCCTAAAAATATCAATTAAATCTCTGTGGTCTATCGTGTCATTTAAAGCTTCTGTTTCCTTATATATTTCCATTTTGGATGATCTGTCTATTGGTGTAATTGAGGTGTTAAAGTCCCCCACTATTTTTGAGTTACTGTCGATTTCCTCTTTTAGAGCTGTAAGCAGTTGCCTTATGTTTTGAGCTGCTCCTATGTTGGGTGCATATACTTATATATAAATATAATATATTTATAATTGTTATATCTCCTTCTTGGATTGATCCCTTGATCATTATGTAGTGTCCTTCCTTGTCTCTTGTAACATTCTTTATTTTAAAGTCTATTTTTTCCAATATGAGTATTGCTACTCCAGCTTTCTTTTGATTTCCATTTGCATGGAATGTCTTTTTCCATCCCCTCACTTTCAGTCTGTATTTGTCCCTAATTGTGAAGTTGTTCTGTTGTGGACAGCATATGTATGGGTCTTGTTTTTGTACCCATTCAGCAAGCCTGTGTCTTTTGGTTGGAGCATTTAATCCATTCACGTTTAAGGTGATTATCAATATGTATGTTCCTATGACCATTTTCTTAATTGTGTTGGGTTTGTTTTTGTAGTTCCTTTTCTTCTCTTGTGTTTCCCACTTAGAGAAGTTCCTTTAGCATTTGATGTAGAGCTGGTTTGGTAGTGCTGAATTCTCTTAGCTTTTGCTTGTCTGTAAAGCTTTTGATTTCTCCATTGAGAGAATAAGAAATTTTCATTTTGCCTTTTGAGATCTCTCTTCTGTGATTTTTATACTCAGATCTGTTGCCCACTGTTCTATTGATTTGTTTGCCATTTTCTTAGTCATTGGTAATAGTTCTTTACATAATAAGGGTATTATTTCTTGAACTCTATTAAGCATAATAATGATTTTTTGAAAACATTTTTATCACTGAATTGAAATGCTAATATTGTCATATATTGAATATATATTTATATATGTACATGTACATACACATGCACACCATATACACATACACATACACACACACACACACACACATACTGGTATTTGGCATCTATTCCTGAGCTCTCTCTTTTGTTTCCTTGAACTATTTGGCTATTACTATGTCAGTATTATACTGCTTAGGTTAGAATGGCTTAGATGTAAAGTATCATTTCCCCTGGTCCACTTGCTACCCCCACTAGCCTTCTTTTTCTAGTTTTTTGTCTTTTTTCTGACAGTCTTCTACACATGTTAATATCATTGACTCTAATTCAAATAATAGGTCACAAGATTATATTTGGAATTGTATTCTATTTATTTATTAATTTAGAAGAATTAATATTTTTATATCAGATATTACCATTCAAAAATATTATGTTTTTTTAATTTGTTGAGATTTTGTTTTATATCTTTGAATTAAATTTCTAGTTTTCTTTATATAAATTCTGTCCCTTTAATTATTAAATATATTCCTAGGTATTGTATGATGGTATAAAGAATGGAATACTTTTTCCATTTACACACCTAAATATTAAGGTGGTGGAAGCAGAAAGCTAAGTATTTACATGTCTTTAAATTGAAGCATAGAGGGTTATATCATGAGCAAAAAAATTTTATTTTTCCTAAGATTGATATCAATTGTTTAATTTTTAAAATCATATTTATTGTTAGAATCTCAGAAGCAATGCTGAATTATTATGGTGATAGAGGGCATTCCTGCTTGTTTGTGATTATAATGAAACTGTCTTACCACTTACAATGAAGTTTGCAGTTGTATTTGGTAAATCCCCTCTAAGTAATTTCTTTCTATTACTATTTGGCTTACATTTAATTAGCTGATTAAATTCCTCAAATGCCATTTTAGCATCTAATAATAAAATAATTTGATTTTTTCTTCTTTAATTTGTAAGATAATAACTTATGTTGATGGATTTCCTCATTTTGAACCGTTCATTCATTTCTGGAGCAAACCATATCTTGACAGTGTTTGGAGTTCTGTAGAGTTCTGTGGGAGAAGACAACTCTGCGTCTCATGCTCTGTGTTGTATCTTTCTCTGCTCTCTTTTCTCCAACATAAGCACTCTCCCTACCTTATTCTTAACTTAGAGTATTTCCAAGGTGTGCTTCTGGAGTCATGCTAAATTCATCTGTTTAAATCTCTTTTTTCCCTTATCATTTCTTATTAGGGATGTAATTCTTATTGGGCTTAGGTATGTAGGGGAGGCAGACTTAGGGATATAAGAGAGGTACATACATGTGCTCTTTCTGCCTTTTTTTTTTTTTGCTATAGAGACCAATTTATTATTGACATGTAGTTGATTTACAATGTTTCAGGTGTAGAGCAAAGTGATTCAGCTATACATACAGACATACATATATATTCCTTTTCAGATTCTTTTTTATTATCAGTTATTATGATATTGAATATAGTTCCCTGTGCTATACTGTAGGGCCTTGTTGTTTAACTATTTTGTATGTAGTACTGTGTATCTCTTAATCCCTCTTTCTGCCATCTTGAATCAAAATTGTGAAGCTAGATTCGACTCCAGCTCCTTCTTAGTCTGAAACATATGCCCTAAGCTTTTACACTATGCTGCCTATATAACATTAAGAATTAGAGTGTTTACAGTAATAATTGCATGTATATGGGGATCAAGATTGAAAACTGAATTGTGATTACTGTGGAATGTCAAAAGAGTGGGAATATACATTTTAAAAAAGACGTAGCAGAGAAAATCTGGAATTGACTACCATCACTGTAGTAGTGATTGTTGTCATATTGGGCATGGCAGGTGAGACTTAAGTATGCATCATCTAAATATCAGGAGACCTGGATCTTTTGTAAGACATCTCCCATACATTTCTTTAGTCTGAGAGTCAATTTTGTACCTTTGTTGATAAAGGCCAAATGATTTATGCAAGAACAGAATGGGTGTGCTAATTCCAAACTTTTGAGTTTGTATTTGTGAGCGTGAGTGTGTGTATGTATATGACAAAATACATGAAAAAGGTCTTGTGAAATTGCTGGTATTGGTATAATAGAAAATTTAAAAATATGTTTGTATATATACAATATGTAAGGATAAAATTAAGATCTGTCAAAGTCATTTCTTTCTTCATTTAGCTTTTGTACATCTGTAAAGAAAAGAGCAGAGCTGAAACATACAGAACAGTTATCATGGCATATGTTCATAGTCATTCATGCTGCTGGTGAGTTCTGACTAGCAGTTTAGGATGTCAACAGCTAAGACGTTATTGTAGATTCTCCTTGAAACGTTAACTGTGATGTCTATTGGAAAAAATTGAGGAAAATTAATTAGTAAAAGTTAATAAAAATAAAACTGGGTAAATTTTAAGTGTAAATGAGGGCTGGAGTTTAGGTTAGTGCTTGAGATTGAAGTGAATGCATTAAGTATTTAGACTATATATATTATAATTTCATAGTAATTGGAATGAATACTTTTGTCTTCTGTCTAGAAGCAATCTTTTAATCCCAGTTACAGTAATTTTGATTAATATTTTATTAGTATATATTAACAACCCCTAAAACATTTTTACAATTTACTTGAGATTTTGCAGCTATGAATTACTGCTCTCTAGAACTATATATATTTTCAACATTTTGTTATAGGATAGTACCTCATAAAGATCTCTATCACACTAGTTTTTTTTTTTTTAACTTTTATTGTGGTATAGTTGATTTACAATGTTGTGTTAGCATCACACCAGTTTTTAACTTTAATAGTTTGTCTTGACCTTTTCCACATGGGTTAATCATGTAAGTTGTTTCATTTCACACAGGCCTGGGTCAGCTGCTCTCCATAGAGTTGTGGACGCGCAACCACTGCGCCACCAGGGAAGCCCCTATCTTGACTTTTGATATAAGTTAATATCTCATAAAAATCCACAGGTTTAACTTAATTTAATTTTATTTAAGAGTGTTAGAGTGTTGTATCTTTGTACTGATTTGTAGGGCTGCCATAATAAAGTACTACCAAGTAGGTGGCTTAAGCAACAGAAATTTATTTTCTCACAATTATGGAGCCTAGAAGTCAGAGGTCAAGGTGTCAAAAGTTTTGGTTTCTTTGGAGGCCTCTATCCTTGGCTTGTAAACGGCCACCTTCTCTCTGTGTCTTCATGTGGTCCTCCATCTGTGAATGTCTATGTCTCAACTGCCTCTTCTTATAAGGACACCAGTCATATTGGATTAGGGCCCATCCTAATAACCTCACTTAAACCTAATTACCTCTTTAAATACCTTGTCTCCAAATACAGTCACATTCTGAGGTACTAGTGGTTAGGATTTCAACATACAAATTTTGGGGGACACCATTCAGCTCATAAAAATCTTACTAATATTAGCAAATTCTTAGCTACATTAAAAGCAAATCACCTGAATTTTGTCATAAAGTTTTTACTAAAAAATTAACGAAAATCTCCTCTGCTTAGATAAAAATATACTATATTTAATGTGGGAAAATGGGATCTTTGTGGTACCTTTTAGTTCTATATGATTTCTCTATCTCTCTGTGAATTTTTCCCATCTTCATCTGTCTTCATAAGTTGACAACACTGTTTTTAAATTGTTAAATCTGGGAATGTATTTCTAGAAACATTACTTTTGAAAAATATTAGAAGAGTTGAGCTTTTATGAGTTTTTAAAAATTATAACAACCATTATTTATGAATAATCAGAAGGAGATATTTAATAAACTATTTGCTTGTGTAGTTGGATAAACACTTATTTACTTCAATTTGTCAAATATTTTGTTTATTAAAAATTACCTAATATTGGGGCTTCCCTGGTGGCGCAGTGGTTGCGCGTCCGCCTGCCGATGCAGGGGAACCGGGTTCGCGCCCCGGTCTGGGAGGATCCCACATGCCGCGGAGCGGCTGGGCCCGTGAGCCATGGCCGCTGAGCCTGCGCGTCCGGAGCCTGTGCTCCCCAACGGGAGAGGCCACAACAGAGGGAGGCCCGCATACCACAAAAAAAAAAAAAAAAAAAATTACCTAATATGATTTATCAGCATTGTTTAGTTTTAAAGAAAAAAAAAAGCAAGAGAGAAAGTAAAGTACGTTTAAAATTTGAAAGTAATTTTATTGTTTTTTAAATAATCTAAAAGACATTTCAAGATCTTGCTTTGCCTCAATGGCAACATTATGAATAATAGCTATTTTTGAACTTTTAATAAACAATGACATCTATTGTTCGGTGAATTTCTGTTAAGTATTTTACATATATCATTTAATATATAAAATAAATATGTGAAGAGAGCATTACTTCCTCTATTTTACACATGAGGAAACTGGAGGTCATTTAAAAATTTAAGGAGACAAAGCTAAGTAAATTATAAAGCTAGGAAGTGACAGAGTTAGGATTCCAAATAAAGACACTTTGTCTTCAAAAAGTCTGTTCCTTTAACAATTCTGCTGAAGTAGAAGTATATTTATTAAAACTTGCCAGGTGTTGAAATAGTTCCAAGAACATTCAGGTCAGATAATATAGAATCCTATTAGAGCGGTATGATGTGGTAAGGCCTTAGAATATAACAATACTGCCAGATGTAGCAAGGATGAGGTACAGCCAACAGGAGATTCATGTAGGAACACATATTTACTTAGGATATTTGAGGAAGGATGTAGACTAAGAGGACAAGCATGTTTCTGATCCTGATTAATGTTCTGATGTGTTGAAGAATTGTGAAAGTAAGTATTATAATGCAATCAAATGGTTGAAGTGGTGTTTCTGACCCATATAGCCATTGTAAGAAAATTGTCTTAATTTTCTGTCTGGACACTTGCAGTAAAAACATCACGAGAAGAGTGAGAATATGGTACCTAGAGTCACACAATCAATGTCATCTTCCAGGAGTTGAGAAACCCTAACTGAGAAAAATGAGTAATGAAGTTTCATTTGTATCCAGTCAGAGTTTAACATGTTATGATTGCTGTGGGTAATCATATCTACCCATGGAAGGTAGTACCTATGTGTATGTATTCTGCAATCTCACTAAAGTGCTTGAGATAAAAAATAACACTGAAGAACAAAGTAACAGCATTATTTACAAGTGAGTCATATGTCCTGGGGACCCTTCTGTGATATCCAGTGGCAAGGATGGAGTGGAATGCAGCCTGAAAGATGGAGCCACCAAAAGTACAAACGTGATCACTTGCTGAGGGGAAGTTCAGATGGGCATATTTCCTGGGGTGGTGTTAGGGACCAGGCAGGAAGAATGGCCATCAGAAGTCAGGCACCCCTTGAGAACAGCACCTCTTACCAACTACAGAGATGCCTTGCACTGGCTGTGGGAAAACTCAGGGACTACACACCGATACTTCCATCTTCACAACTTCTGACATCTTTTGTTTTATATATGATTGATTTACTTATACTACAAAATATCCATCATGTATATATGAAGTAGACATTACTGTGATTTTGAAAATTGAAAGGACTTGTCTGCATGATTTTGGCTTTCCTTCCTTGTTTCCTTGTTTCCTTCTTTTCTCTCTCCCTCCCTCCCACTCTCTCTCTTTCTCTCTTTCTTTCTTTCTTCTTTCTTTCTTTCTTCCTTCCTTCCTTCCTTCCTTCCTTCCTTCCTTCCTTCCTTCCTTCCTTCCTTCCTCTTGTAACTTCCTACCTGGGTCTCCTCCTTATATTTTCCAAATTTAGCATTTTACAGAATAAACTAGATTTATTTTCCTTTGGTCCTTACCATTTTTTTATTTTCTGAAATATTTTTAGGCCTTCAAACTTCTTTATATTTTATACCCTATTGCATCTTTACATCACCTGTTAATTATTTTTTAACTGTAACATAGCTTGTATAAAAAATATAAAGTTTCTGTTTCAGTGCTTTCTATCATAAAGGAAGACTAACTTTCTCCCCATTTGGTCCTTTCCTTAAAATATCTCCCCCCAAAAGAAGTTGTGTGTCACAGTTCTCTCACTCTTTATGGATATTCTGTAGTTATGGTTGATGTGGTAATTATCAAGCCCTGGCTCCTTAGGGCAAGAAAGTTATCCTTTTCTAGATAACACTTATTAAACAATACATCAAGCAATAAAGGAACCAAAGAAACATCTCAAAGTAATTAAAAGTTGTTTCATGAACTGTTTATCATTTTATATATGTGTAATATAACAAATAACAGTCAAGGAATTTTCATCTTACATATCTATATACATATACATGAAAATTAAATAACAATCAAGAATTACACAGTTTCATTTATTGTTATCTAAACTATAGTATCACAACCCACTTTAAACAATATTTGGTTTCACAACCAAATAATTAAAATTTTATGTGAAATCACATGGTTGCTATCCTTAGCACTGCCACTAATATATAGTTTCATTGTTGGAAAGCCTGAGTCATTGACTAGTAAAATAAATTTGTTATTAACCATCACCCAAGTAGTTTTTCCCCTAAACTCCACAGCTTCAATTCCTTTCCCATCAAACCTATCCTTTTCTTGGTATTTAAAAAATTGTTTATATCTATTCCTATTTTCAAATTTCTGTTAGGAAGTTCATACAAGATTATGTTTGGGGTTGAAACAGCAATGTGTATCAAAACATAGATGCTGTCATAATAGATGCTACATATATATATATCTTTTTATGTGGTAAAAAACGCATAACAAAATTTGCCATCTTAACCATTTTTAAATATACAGTTCAGTAGTGTTAACTATATTCACATTATTGTGTAACAGGTCTTCAGAACTTTTTCATCTTGCAAAACGGAAACCCTATAACCATTAAAAATAACTCCCATTTCCCCCCTCCCCCAAGCCTCTGGTAATCACCATTCTACTTTCTGTTTCTTTGAATTTGACTACTTTAGATACCTCATGTAAGTAGAATCATACAATATTTTTCTTTTTTTGTGACTGGCTTATTTCACTTAGCATAATGTCCTCAATGTTTACCCATGTTGTAGCACATGACAGGGTTTGCTTCCTTTTAAAAGCTAAAATTCCATTGTATACTTATACCACACTTGGTTTATCCATTCTTCCATTGATGGACATTTGGGTTGCTTCCACCTCTTGGGTACTTTGAATAATGTTGTTATGAACATGGATGTGTAAATATCTGTTCAAGAAATTGCTTTCAATTCTTTTGGATATATACCCAGAAATGAGGTTGCTGGAATATACTGTATATCTATGTTTAATTTTTCGAGGAACCACCATACTGTCTTCCATAGAAATTGCAGCATTTTATACTCCCACCAATTGTTCACAAGGATTCCCTTTTCTCTATAGTCTTGCCAACAATTGTTACTTTCTGCTACATGTATTCTTAAATGAGGATTTACAACATGTAATACTCTCTCCGAGGGTTATTAAAAAGGTAACATGCAAAGTAATCTGTTTGAATCACTCCGAATATTAGGAACTTAATTCCTTTCCTTTCCTTACCAGTGAAAGGACTGTGCTATTTTGTATATGGGTAAGGCATAAATAATGTGTTATGATCTTAGGAGACTTGGATATCCATATGTATTCAATTACAAATCTTGTCCATGAGAAATTAACATCATGTGTTTGTTATTTTTTTGTGAATTTCAATATGTGTCCTAAAACATCATGAGAGCAGAAGGGTGAGTGAAAAGTTTTGTTAAAAACAATTAAAATTTTTTCCTAGTGTGAATGCTGAAAATCTCATGCAACAACTGAGACTTTTTGGGGGGAATATTTTAGAAAACTCTTGCCAAGCTTAGGACAGTTAGTGATGTTGGGAATGATAGACCTGACACATTTTTCCTGTTCTGAGGCAACTCTTTAAAGTGAAATAAATAGGCATGGCAGCTTATCCTGACCTGTTTCCTTTATGTTTTACAGTTTTCTTTGTTCAATGCCAAAAGAAAAAAAATAGTTTAATGCTTGTGATTAATGGCTATGCTGTATGAAGTTACACAGCATAATTTATAGGGTACCTTCTCATGCAAGCATCTCAAGGCTTTGTGTAATAAAATAAAAAGGCATATAAACACAGAACTCATCCATAAATCAAAAATCCAATATTCAGTGTTATATTAGGTGAAACAACGTCTTTCTTTATCACCCAAATGTAAGTTTTTATTTAACCAAAAATTCCCATCCCTAATATATGTCTTATCTATTATCTTAAACTTTCATTTTTTTCTTGAGCTTTTCTTGAATTTTCCTCATATTTACAGTATTAAACTCATCATACATGCTTACCATTTGAAGCATGTCAAAAATTTATAACAGAACAAATGTTTTTAACCCACAGGCATACAAATTTGAGGTTAAAGAATTTTCTTCATTTTGCATTGCTCAATTGGAAGGATTTGTAAGTATAGAGGGAGGGAATTTATAGATTGTAATGATTTTATATCTTTTGTCTCTAGATTTAATGTCTTATCTAATCATATCTAATCATAGTCTTTTTATGCCATTTTGGATTTGTATAGCAGTATATGCTTTTATATAATCTTTCACATTAATTTTATTTTTGCTCCTCACAATTATTCAGTGAAGAAGGAAGGGTAAGTATTATTACAGATCCATTTACAAACAAGGAAATGAAGTCAGAGGACAATTCCATGAACTGCCCAATGTCATTTAGTAATTTAGTGATAAAGGCTGAGCTGGAGTTTTTGGCTTTTGACTCTGACACAGAATGTGTCTCATTGTATGATGCAGCACCACAAAATGTGACCAATTCAGAGGGATAGTTTCCAATCATAGTCATAGAGAAGTACATTATTTCTCACATTCTGAAGTAAAAGCCTATTTAGCTGAATTCCCTCTTGTCATCAAGGGCAGATGGCCTGCCATAATAATTCAAAGCACTTTTCTGGTGTCCAACCTTATGGTCTGGATGATGACAAAAGCAGGGCGCCTGTCTTCTTTGGTGCTATGGCCTTCGCACACTGGGTCTTATAGCCTCCGATGTTGACAGAGGTGCTGTGTAACACAGAACCATCCATGTAGCATTTCACTTGAGTATGGAGTTTTCTCTTACATTGCCAGGAGCTGGGAACAGAAGAACAGCAAAGCATAAGATGCGGTCTTTGCTCATTTGGAGAAGATGAACCCATTCAGGTGAGAACCTGTGAGACAAGTGTCTGTGGCATAGAGTAGAGGACAACTCATTCTGAGTTAACAACACAGGCAATTTCTTAGACCTGGGCATTATTTCTTTCATTCAATATCAGGCATATCACACATTGGAAGTGAGAAGCTGGGAATGGGAGAGACTATTTCACTGCCTCTGTGTGCCCAGGACATACAAAAATCATGCTTTCTCTTCCTTTATATAAACTGTGCTTCAGAAATCTCTGGCATTCTTATACACTAATGATGAAAAATCTGAGAGTGAAATTAAGAAAACACTCCCATTTACCATTGCAACAAAAAGAATAAAATATCTAGGAATAAACCTACCTAAGGAGACAAAAGACCTGTATGCAGAAAACTATAAGACACTGATGAAAGAAATTAAAGATGATACAAATAGGTGGAGAGATATACCATGTTCTTGGATTGGAAGAATCAACATTGTGAAAATGACTCTACTACCCAAAGCAATCTACAGATTCAATGCAATCCCTATCCAACTACCACTGGCATTTTTTACAGAACTAGAACAAAAAATTTCACAATTTGTATGGAAACACAAAAGACCCCGAATAGCCAAAGCAATCTTGAGAACGAAAAATAGAGCTGGAGGAATCAGGCACCCTGACATCAGACTATACTACAAAGCTACAGTAATCAAGACAGTATGGTACTGGCACAAAAACAGAAAAAATAGATCAATGGAACAGGATAGAAAGCCCAGAGATAAACCCACACACATATGGTCACCTTATCTTTGATAAAGGAGGCAAGAATATACAATGGAGAAAAGACAGCCTCTTCAATAAGTGGTGCTGGGAAAACTGGACAGCTACATGTAAAAGTATGAAATTAGAACAATCCCTAACACCACACACAAGAATAAACTCAAAATGGGTTAAAGACCTAAATGTAAGGCCAGACACTATCAAACTCTTAGAGGAAAACATAGGCAGAACACTCTATGACATAAATCACAGCAAGATCCTTTTTGACCCATCTCCTAGAGAAATGGAAATAAAAACAAAAATAAACAAATGAGACCGAATGAAACTTAAAAGCTTTTGCACAGAAAAAGATACCATAAACAAGACCAAAAGGCAACCCTCAGAATGGGAGAAAGTATTTGCAA
>NC_041214.2:56337337-56343713 GCF_002837175.3 Physeter macrocephalus
GATGCAAGAGGGAAGAGATATGGGAACATATGTATATGTATAACTGATTCACTTTGTTGTAAAGCAGAAACTAACACACCATTGTAAAACAGTTATACTCCAATAAAGATGTTAAAAAAAAATAAACTGTGCTTAATAAGGTCAACAGTGATACCATACTGACAAATCTAATGGCCAATTCTCAGTCCTCCTTTTACTCAACTTATCAGCAGCATTTTACATAGCTGATTACTCCAGCTTTCTTGACAATTTTTCTTTCATTTGGTCTCCAGGATGCTGTTATCTTTTGCTTATCCTTCTAACTTAATCTCCTTTGGTAGAGTCTGCTCACTTTTCTGCTCTCTAGTCATTACAGTGTCTTGGGGATCAGACTTTTAAACTCTGTTCTTCTCTTTCAACACGATTTCCTTAGGTGATACCTTCTAGTCCTGTGGAAAGAATCGCCTTTTGCTTGCTGGAGATTTCTAATCTTATATCTCTAGACAGACATCTTCCCTGGAAAATATAAAGTGCTCAATATATATTTGTTAAATAAGTTGTGAGATTTATAAAAAAGGTAAATTTGACAAAAAATAGGTCAGTATGGGCAAATAATATAAAATTTTAGAAACCAGTGGGCTTTACCATCTGAAGAAAAACAGACTCTCCTGAAAAACAGATCAAGAAGTACTAGGACATGAAAAATTATTTAGGTCAATTTAATACCTATTGGTGAATATAATACAAAATTAAAAGTAAATAGCTGATATTTTGCCAAACTTTGGGTCACAAAAGTGTATTATGTAAATCATAACATAGGAAAAAAATAAACTAGCATTATGACTGTCATCAACAAAGAATTGTACAGGAACCAACCATAGTTGCCTAGGATACAAAATCACTCTCCATCATATAAAAATGGTAAAACAAGAATTGGATGTACAGGCTAACTTGTACTGTGTAGCAGGAGCACTGTAGTATCACCTAGGGGGTGAACCAGCTGACCCCATGGGAGGTTGTGAGTGGAAAGAAAAAAACTAAAAAGAAGAGGTTTTGAGTCTGTGAAATATGTGAATGTGAATATGCTTGAGAATTTGGGACTACTCCCAGAGGCCCAGCCATCAGTGCTCACTACCCCACTTCCCCAGCCATCAGTGTCACTACAGGGCCTGGTTGTCAGATGAGCAACTGGGGCAGAGCGTGCCCTTAGCTATGCTTCCACCAGTAACATGTGAGACCACCTGGAGGAGCAAATAGAGACAGAAGCTGTCAACAGAAATATGAACAAAAGAGAAGATATGAAGAGTGCAAGGTTTCTGTTCCCCGCTTCCTCTCTGGGTCCTGAGAGGTAGAAAGCTCCACCACAGAGCATTTCCTTGGGTGTAGGCAGAAAGTCCTGAGGAAACTTCATGAGGCCCTTTGAACCCCAAAGGATCCTAGGGCCAGTCAAATATTTCCCTGGGTGAGAAGGGTTGTTCATGTGGTCTGAGAGGCACCTAAAGTGGAGGGGCCTCCAGACTTGGCACGGGGACATTGCTGTTGTCTGTATGTCGGGAGACTGGGGAGGGAAGTGAATGTTTCAGGGTATGCTAACATATGGGGGCATAGTCAGAGCTTGTTTATTGCAGTGCAGGCCAGCACTTGTTAAGTACAGGACTAATTCTGAAGACTTTATAAACCAATTTGCAAAACCAGGTTGTAAAACTACAGCGTGAGATTTTGCCTGGGATTTTTGTTTCAACTCTGTTCTTTCTCCCTGACTTTATTATTTGTCTAATTTACCTTTCTGCTGCACCCTCAAATCAGAGGGTGGATTAGTCTATTAGGTTTACTTGGTGGTGGTATACACAATGCTTCCTGCCATTTCTTGTAGAGAGGTGAGATGGTTCCCAAGATAGTTCCTAAAGAGGACCAGCACGTTTTTCTGGGTGCAATTCCTCTTCCTGTTTCCTCCCCAGTATTTTCTGAAAACTAGCATCACCTCTGGTTATATTTAGAAATCAATCTGTTTGATGGCAGCTGTGCTCTTGTCTAAGGTCTCAAAGCTTTCTCAGCAGGGAGAGCAGAACAGGTGTGAGCAATATCAGTTGCTCTTAATGACTGCTGCTACTTTTTGAACAAAATACTTAAAGTGTGCAGGGTCATTTATTCTAGGTCATTCATTTATTGATTTACCAATCAATCCTTTTTATATCCCTTGTAGCATTTTGACACACTATCAAACGTGTGTCCAAGCAGTGTGTATTTATGGTCAACTCCTGTAGAATTATAAATGGGCATTTAGTTCTCAATGGGGTGTGCGGGCATACATGCATGTTTGATATACATTTTTTTTTGCGGTACGCGGGCCTCTCACTGTTGTGGCCTCTCCCGTTGCGGAGCACAGTCTCCGGACGTGCAGGCTCAGTGGCCGTGGCTCACGGGCCTAGCCGCTCCGCGGCATGTGGGATCTTCCCGGACCGGGGCACGAACCCGTGTCCCCTGCATCGGCGGGCAGACTCTAAACCAATGCGCCACCAGGGAAGCCCATGATTGATATTCTTAATGCATGTTCATGCTCTATTTCAAAAGGAAACATATCCAAATATTTGGGCCTATGGTTTCTAGACAGGGTAGTCTTGTCCTTTTCTTCCTTAGCCCTTGTCTGTGTTTCTGCCATTAATTTCCTTTAAAATTCTGCTTCATTGGTTCCCACAGTTTGCTGCACATTGGAATCACCTGGAGATTTTTTTAAAAATTCCTGTTGCCTGTCTCCCACTCTTAGACGTTCTGACTTAATTGGTAGGGGTGTGGGATTTGAGCATTGGGAGGTTTAAAGGCTTCCCAGGTGATTCTAATATGCAGCAAATGTTAAGAACAACTATTCTACTCTCTTGCCTTATGTAGGGCCAGTTACGAATAACTGGGTATAAATAGCCAAGTGTTTCTTAACTTCAGTTAGGAAAGCATTATTTTCTGTAGAATCATCGTGGCTCCATGAAGGAGCAGCTGAAATTCGTGTGGCTGATTTAAGTAATGATTGAGTTGTGCACCGACTCACCTGAAACTGGTATAAGCCTGGGTGGAGCCATATAAATAGCCTGGGGAGGGCCACAGAAACGCAGCGTTCTCTGAGGACATGCGAGAGAGTTCTCTGTAAAGAAGGAGCTACCAGCTCTCCCTGATTTAGAGCCTTCTTGGAGTCTTCAAGGTAATACAAGATGAATTCCCATTCATGTACCATACCCCAAAGCTGTTTTTTTGGGTACTCTGAAATAAGTTGGCACAGAAATGACTTAGTTTGAGAACATTTAAACCTTGTCAGGAGCTTCGAGAAGACCAAACCTTCTTGGGAGACCTGTGTTTCTGAGATATTATTTGGAAATTAGATGCCATATTGAGAATTTGCTGAAGGTTTTTAGAAAGTATTCATCCCAAATTTTCTTGCTTCAATGTATTATTTTCTTTATGCTTGCTCTCCAGTCTCAACTTCTTTGTTTCTGGGGGCCATATATGTTAAAAGCAAAACAAAATAAAATGGAAAAAGGAAACTCTAGGAATTGATTACTTTAATGAGTCTGGGCTGGTCTTGTCAGGAGAGCCTGAACAACTTCTGTTAAGGTCCACTATTGATTTATCAAATCAGGTTTTTAATTGTAATTTAAGTTTTGGTTGGATGAAAATTCAAATTACAATTGACGTCTTGAGAAAGTTATTAAATCAAACATAATAGAAATTTCTCTGAGATGTAATGCTCCCTATCCTTCTCTGTGCCAGCCATGCCTGAAAAATGTGCCCCATTCCTTTTCAGCACTGAACAAAAGCAGTCATTGTTTGGAAGAACCAAGACAAAAGGTATGTGAATAAGAAAAAAAAAATTTTATTCTCACGCTAATTAATTCACACATTGCCTTGAACTGAAGTGCAGTGCTTTTGTGGTCTGAATTAATTTTCTCTTGGGGGAAAAGAAAACCGTTACAGTTTTATTTTAAGACGAGAAAAATGATTCCCCCATTTGGCCAAGAAAGTTCAAAACAATTAGAGTGGATGTCTTAATGAGTAAGAAGTTAATTCTTTGTCTGTCTTGGGAAAATAACATATGCCAAGTGAGGAGAAATAAATGGCTGATGTTACTTCAGAGAAGATAAGTACAACTGCCTTTCAGTAAGTCATCTGCCAGAATGCCAAATCTGAAATTAGGGTTTGGTAAGAAACAAGATACATCTGGCCTATCCAGAACCCTGTTAAACCTCGTTTGCTCTTTTCCACACTTATATTAGGAGATGTTCATTGCATTAGCAGGAAATGCTTGAATAAAAGTGCAAGAAATTATTTCAACTCAGTTGCTCTTAGAAATAAAATAATGGAATTACTAATTTCATTACTAATCAATTTTATTTCTTTTAATATGGAACAGGTAACTCTGGCTGCCCAGGGAAATTTTAAATTTCTAACCCATAAACTTTAAGAATTGTTACTTAAACATAGGCTTAAAAGCATTTGATGGTATTGAATTATCAAGATGGCAGAGAAGCTTCTGTTATCAAATTTTAATATATGCTACTCCCATTTTAAACTATAACTTTTATCTTGAAAGTGAAGTTAAAACTTTGACTCAAAAAAGTGATAACTGAGAAAATGAATTCCTCCTGAATTTTTGATTCTATTTCTTTACAAGTACTTAAGTATTGAATGAGACAGTACTTTGAAAAATTGTGGTAAAAATAAAACAATCCTAGGCTATGTAGAAAAATTCAAAGAATTGAAAGTAGTTTTTTTCATTTTATATACACAATCTATAATACATATATATGTGTAAATATGCAAACTAGTGTGTGTATATATAGCAAAATATATAGTTTGCTAGAGCTGCCACAACTAAGTATCACAAACCAAGTTGCTTAAAACAACAGAAACCTTTTGTCTCACAGCTCTGGAGACTGGAAGTCTGAGATCAAGGTGTTGGCAAGGTTGCTTCCTTCTGGGGGCAGTGAGGGGAGAATCTGCTTGGGGAACCTCCCCGAGTTTCTAGTACTTTGTTGGTGGTCAGGTATTCCTTGTCTTGTGGAAGCATCATTCCAACTCTGCTTTCATCTTTACATGGTGCTCTGTGTGTGTGTGTGTCTAGGTCTAAATTTGTCCCTTTTTAGAAGGACACCTGTCCTACTGGATTAAGGTCCACCCTAATGACCTCATTCTGACTTGACTACCTCTGGGCAAAAGACAGGCTCAGAAACCATGGCTAGAAATCTTTGAGTAGGGGAAGGAGGGTAAGCTCAAGGTAGAGCAGTTTGCTCCTGCAGACTTCCAGCTGAAGCTGACCCAAATTGCAGAAGAGGATTTAACTGCAAATGAAGATTGGAATTTTGACCATTACACAGGATTAATACAGTTTTTAGTACTGATATGAGAATATTTTGTAACCAAATATAACCAGAGGACTTAAAAACTTATCTAAGATTGACTGGAAAATTTAGAGGTAGGCCAAGATCTTATCAAAAAGGAAAATGAAGTATGAGTCCAAATACAGAGTTAAAGGTAGAGTGAAGGAGAATAATAAAATTGTTTTTTGTTGAATCCTACAGAATTCCACTTTTTCAACTTTATGATTATATTTATGTGTCTTAAGTGTTTTATATTAAAAACCATTCTTTACTAAATACTAAGACATATACTGTGTCAGGCTCAGTGCTAAACATTTAAGAATCTTTTTTTTTTTTTTCTTCTGGGAGGAACCGTCTCTTTATTTTGAAGCAATAGCCTCCTAGTGGCAGGAACTTGCTTTCTCCTGCGGGGGGCCGGTGTGGGGGCAGTGTCCGACCCTACTGCACCTGTGGAGCTCAGACGCTTAGGATGTGCTTCAGGAAGGCTTCATAGTTGATGCAGCCGTTGCTGTCCTCATGTCCCGCCAGAACTGCCTCCACCTCCTCTTCAGTCATCTTCTCTCCCAGGGTGGTGAGGACATGTCTGAGCTCTGCTCCCATGACTTTGTCATTTGCCTCAAGAATCATTTTTTTAAAACTCATTAAAAACCTGCAGGTGTTATTAGTACCTTAATTTTATCTAGATAATTGCATCACAGGAAGGTTAAATAACTTGACCAAATTGCTCAATTTGGTCTGGCTCAATTTTCTTTTCTCTAAGCCAGATACTATGTTAATTCATTTTTCAAACCTTCTTGCTCCCCTAGCCCCACCCCAGATGAAGAAAATAGCTCAGTTCTTTTCCTGTAGTGAATAACCAACAGATATTGAAGTGTAATTTTCTAGAATCAGGGTTAGAAGCTGAAAATGGTGATGAAAATGTGTGATAATAGTTGTTGCTTCAGGGCTTCCCTGGTGGCGCAGTGGTTGCGCAGTCGCCTGCCGATGCAGGGGAACCGGGTTCGCGCCCCGGTATGGGAGGATCCCACATGCCG
>NC_041214.2:56343839-56347352 GCF_002837175.3 Physeter macrocephalus
ACAACAGAGGGAGGCCCGCATACCACCAAAAAAAAAAAAAAAAAAAAATTGTTGCTTCGTATTACCTATTGGAAGAAAAAGCAGTTGTTTAAATGTCCTTTAAGTAACCAATCCAACCTTCCTCTCAGTTTTCAGATGTGTCAAAGTTTTTCCAAGCTATGAAATGGTCATGACTAGATTTTTATACTTACCAATGCAATAGTCACATCAAACATATCTAGTGATTGGAATATCCTGTAATAGAAAAATAAATGCAGCAGAATAATTTTTCTAAAGAACAATTTGTGTGTGTTTGCTTGACAGAATAAGCCCTATTTTCAAGAGGAAGCAGGAGGAGTAAAAGAAGGAAAAACTTGCTCTATTTTAAAGTTCCAACAATATGGTTACTTTTATATTACTTTTTATTCTGAGCTGGAGGTTTGGGTCCAGAAAGTGGGATTGCTGAAAGTCAAAGAAATATTAGCATTTATAATTTAGGTTGGAATTGACTACCAGACTTCACTGAGGTTCCAGTGATTCCCAGTGACCCACCTTGTACATAGTAATTCAACACACCCACGTACAAACCCACAGACATGGTGTATATAACACCAAGAACGGAAAAAACACTTTTTCCCGTTGACCATGCAAAAATGGCTGAGGATTAAACAGCGTATTTAATCATCTGTAAATTATAAAGCAGTACAGTTGCTGTTATTTGAGGTTTATTTGTTGATACACAGAGGTAGCCACATAAACATTCAAGCCATGTATGTCTGGTTTAGTTTTGTTGAATACTCTGGACTAGGCTCAGTGCAAAGAATCTATTTAAATGTATAATCTTACTGGAAAGACGAGATTTATTTTCAAAGGTCTCCTGCGACACTGTGAATGAGTACACTTTGGTAATAGAGAGAAGCAATTCAGATCTCCATGGCTGAGATATTCCTCCTGCTGTGAAGGTGTCTCATTACTGGTGCTCTGAAAAGCACGAATTCAGGATTAAGGATCCTGTGCATTCTTCCCAAGGCTTCCCTCTGCCTGATAGCTGGGGATAGTGCTAACAGCCCGTATCATTTATGTTTGAATTCTTTCCCCAATGCCGCCTCTGTGTTCTGCTGTCTCTTAACTCCTCCAGTTATGACCAGCCCTTGTTGACCACCTGCCTGGCTTTCCTTCCTTCCCTACTTGGTTTTCATGCTCTTACTTCCTGAGTGGCCTGCATGTTCTGAGATTGTATGTCTGACATTGTTCCTGACTACTCTCTAGCCTGGGTCCTCTTGTTCATATGCTGAACTAGGAAGTGGGTGTCTTTGTTTGGGTTCTTCTAGAAGTAAACTCTGAAAGAAGGATTGGAGTGCAAGTCATTTGTTGGGAGACTATCTCAGGAAATGCTGGTAAGGAAAGGAAGTCAGTGAAAGTCAGTTATCAAGCAAATTATCATGGTGGGCCCCTGGATCCCAAGCCTTTGGGGGAGCTCTGGAAACAGTGTAGAACATTCCTTTGAGTGCCCCATTTGCAGGGTATGGTAACTCCCCAGCACTTCTAGCTTGTCCAGTGTATGGGCAGAGTGCACAAGTGTCCAGAAAAAGCCCTCAGGCAAAGTGCTTGCAGTTGGGAGGAAGGAGGGTGTACCAGGAACGATGACAGCCAGGGGGTATGACTAGGGCACCAGCGGCATTTGTTATGGGGATACCCAATTTCTTGTGATTAGGGTTTAGTAAAATGTATTTTTGCCCTTTAAGGAGTTGCCAGGTATGCAAAGACTTGGGAGAGGAGATGGATTTTCCTGTATCAGGATCGTTGAGGCTTGTGGAAAGGAGGGAATCCATTTCCCAGAATATGAAGCTAGGAAGACCCATTAAAGCTGGATTAGTTTCTCTGGACAAGGCTCAGGTGCAAAGAAGGAGAGTGAGGCTCCTGAAATAAAACTGCCTTTAGTAAGATTAGCTTGAGGCCGATTCTAGTTTGATGTCTTTGGGCTCCAAACAAAGGCTCTGCAGTGAATGAAGCTTCTGGCAGAAAACGTGGCTATTTCTGAAAGCCCCATTGAACTCTGTCATTGTAGCATGGACTTGAGCTTTGATGAGTAATGTCTGGCCATAATGGTGTCGACTCCAAAGACAGCCGAAGCCTGAGAAGGGTTGACCATCCCCAAGGAATTGTGTTGATGGAGTGAACTGGGAAAGCAAAACATAGTTGCCGGTTGCTCTATGGTGTGATACTAGGTGGCAGGAAGAAGCAACCGTGAGAGTGGAATGATGGGGAAACTGCGTTCTCCTGGATTACTCACTCCTTGACCTCTTCCTAGACTGCTCTAACCTCTTTCTTTTCCCTCGAATAATTCAGGGGGAGGGAGAAACGTCAAGTGAAAGACACTAGACTTAAGGCTATTTGTATGATGGATTGAGTAATGGACTGGAAGAGGGTAAAGAAATATAGCTGTAATTGAGCTTGGAGTTTGTGAAGCAGACTGTGCTGGTTAAAGGAGGAAAATAATTGAGTTTTAATTCAGTGAATTTGATTATTTTGTCAGGCTTGTGGTAAAATGAAATGAGTGTGATAGTGTGTTGTAATCCTGCGACGGTGTTTTATGTGAGACACGAAGTCTTCCCTATGACCTTTGCATGTGCCAACAGCCTGTAGGCATACTTAATTATAATGTGGACTCTAAAATTTTGCTGTGGGGTGGAGAGCTTTATGAAGTACAAGGAAAATGCTCAGGAAGTATCCTTTATGCTGGTTCCATTAAGAGTTTTGGAAAGAGTTTTAACATCTGATTCCATAAAATTTTCGGTTGAACCATCAGTAACTGTAATATTCCTGACAACTCTGCATGCAATAACCCATTTCATTTTCTGTAAAGAGACAGGTACCTCCAACTTTATTTCCTTGTTTTATTCCGCACAGTGTCAGGTTTATAAAAACAGACTTTTCATCTTGTCTTAGATGACATCCTGGTTCTACAACCCTTTTTAAGATGCTAGTTTTAATTTAATTTGTGCTTGTAAAAATCATATTTCTGTATTTTAGTTGAATAGAACTGAACTTGATCTTTAGCTAGAAACATATCTTAAACCTTGATCAGTCTCATTTATATTTTGTGTGTGGTTCTAATCCTGTGACATTTATTATTCAGGTCAACTTTATCGAGTTGTAATTTACCCATAATAAACTGTATCCATTTAAATTGTACAATTTGGTAAGGTTTGGCAGTTGTATACTATGAAACTGCCACTGCAATAAAGATACAGATCATTTCTATCACCCCAAAGTTTTCTTGTGGCCCTTTGCAGTCCTTCCCCCAACCCCACAGCCCTAGGAAACCACTGACTTGCTTTTTGTTTTTGTAGATTAGTTGGCATTTTCTAGAATTTTATGGACTCATACAGTATACACTTACTTGTGTGTGGCCTTTTTAACTCTTCCTATGACTTTTTTTTTAAAATCTTTATTGGAGTATAACTGTTTTACATTGTTGTATTAGTTTCTGCTGTATAACAAAGTGAATCAGCTGTATGTATACATATATCT
>NC_041214.2:56347965-56350621 GCF_002837175.3 Physeter macrocephalus
CTCCATACTGTTCTCCATAGTGGCTGTATCAATTTACATTATTCCCACCAGCAGTGCAAGAGGGTTCCCTTTTCTCCACACCCTCTCCAGCATTTATTGTTTCTAGAGTTTTTGATGATGGCCAATCTGACCGGTGTGAGATGATATCTCATTGTCGTTTTGATTTGCATTTCTCTAATGATTAATGATGTTGAGCATTCTTTCATGTGTTTGTTGGCGATCTGTATATCTTCTTTGGAGAAATGTCTATTTAGTTCTTCTGCCCATTTTTGGATTGGGTTGTTTGTTTTTTTGTTATTGAGCTGCAAGAGTTGCTTATAAATTTTGGATATTAGTCCTTTGTCAGTTGCTTCGTTTGCAAATATTTTCTCCCATTCTGAGGGTTGTCTTTTGGTCTTGTTTATGGTATCCTTTGCTGTGCAAAAGCTTTTAAGTTTCATTAGGTCCCATTTGTTTATTTTTGTTTTTATTTCCATTTCTCTAGGAGATGGGTCAAAAAGGATCTTGCTGTGATTTATGTCATAGGGTGTTCTGCCTCTGTTTTCCTCTTAGAGTCTGATAGTTTTGGCCTTATATTTAGGTCTTTAATCCATTTTGAGTTTATTTTTGTGTGTGGTGTTAGGGAGTGTTCTAATTTCATACTTTTACATGTAGCTGTCCAGTTTTCCCAGCACCACTTATTGAAGAGTCTGTCTTTTCTCCACTGTATATCCTTCCCTCCTTTATCAAAGATAAGGTGACCATATGTGTGTGGGTTTATCTCTGGGCTTTCTATCCTGTTCCATTGATCTATATTTCTGTTTTTGTGCCAGTACCATACTGTCTTGATTACTGTATGACTTTTAAATAGAATAGAAAATAAAACCTTAAATGTTAAGGCCTATAAGTAAACATTGACAACTTCAGCTGAGAGCAACAATAGAAAATCTATGAATAGCTGCTCTGGTGTGTACTACTAATTTGAAGGATAATCATTTATGAGCTTAAGTGAGAGGTGTCTTGTGTGTACGTATTCATATGTAAAAATACTGAGTGAGCCTATGTTTTCTCTACAAAATACGTCTTGTGGAAAACTTGAAGTTTCAAATACTTACAGATATTCGACTTTGCTTTTAGTTCCTGGTAGAAATTAAATGACTTCACTGAAGGGACCGTTTAAATTAATGCTATTTCTTTCTGACAAGAATGCTAGCTCACAGGACGTGGGCCAGGGATTTTGTCACTTGTTCTCTGTCATACGTACTTGTTATTTCTCCTAATTGCCTAGTTTGTTTATTGAACTGTTTTACGTTAACTGCAACCTTGATGCCACTGGCATGGCTACCATGTTGGTCAAATATTTATATGCTTATTGGAGAACTGACAATGCCTGATATTTCCTCCAGTGATTCAACAGCAAAGAGGGTCTAAATTGCCCTTTTTACAAGCTTATTTTAGTCAAGTTAACAAATACTTAAAAATTATTCAAAAAGTGCACCTATATATAAAGTTATAACATGACTGTTTTAGATCTAATAAACAATTACAAATACTTAACTATTTAATTGTTAAACTCTAGAGCGTATGTACCATCATGAGCCTCACTTTGCAGATGAGGAACATGAGGCTGAAAGGCTGAGTGACTCCTCTGATGTCAAACAGCTGTTAAACGGTGGAGTCAGAATTCAGACCCAGAGGTCTGGTTCCAGAGTCATGCTCTTAGCCAGACTAGGTTTTTCTCTCTTCACTGGCAAGTCCTTTCTAGTTTATGCTATATATGCTCAGCTGTGGCCTCTGCATGTTAGGTTCCAGCTCTTGGTCATTTCTGGTGTTATTTCTCTGCTCTCCCATCCAACGCAGAATTCTTATATTTATAGAAATTAGGCAAGAATAAAGAAGGGGTGGTGGTGTGTGTGTATGGTAGGAGCAATGTGGTGATTGACGCCTTTTGGACCTCAGGTATGTGATTTGGAGTTTGGTTGTTGGCAAAACATTATTTCAGTTTTAGCTTACATACTTATTTCAACCAGGATTCAGAAGACCTTTCCTGAGATACTGGCATCACATCACTGTTTCATGAATTGTCAGTCTCACATCAGCAGGATTCATGAGAATGTTCTCATTAGACTTGGCACTGACCAAACACTTACTAGTGAGTCTAATTTTGGGCTCCGTAACTGTAGAGAGCAAGGAAGGGTGGTGTGTAGAGACAGTCTAGAAAAGAATAATGAAAGTGATTAATTAGTTTGAAACTGGGAACTTCTGAAGAAAGGATGCAGGAAATTAACAGATATGTGCAGACCAGACACAAAGGCCTTTAGATTATTTCACAAAGGATAACCATTTACACTGAGGTCAAAACAAGGGATTTCACAGCAGAGGCATTCAGAGGAAAAGTCAGGAAAGGTAGAGATTGTAAAGCTCTAAAGCAGTTTCTGATGCATCGGCAGCTTCTTGTGCCACTGTAATGGGTAGTCCTCCAAGATTGCCTGATAACCATGGTTAAGGCAGTATTCTGTAAAGGCTGTTGTTTATAGAAACTTTCCACCTCTGTCATTCAAATTTTAAAAGAATCAGGTAGTATCTGCCCAGTCGACATAACTTTTTTTTTTTTTTTTTTTTTCTTTTTCTCACTGCTGTGGCCTCTCCCGTTGCGGAGCACAGGCTCCGGACGCGC
>NC_041214.2:56350949-56365129 GCF_002837175.3 Physeter macrocephalus
GTCCCCTGCATCGGCAGGCTGACTCTCAACCACTGCACCACCCGGGAAGCCCCAGTCCACATATCTTTAAAAACAACACTGGGAGGAATTTTTTTAACTCTGGACTTTATGCAAAAGTTTTGTTGAGACTGATTGAATCCATACTCTGAAATGAGAACTATACAGGCTGCGCTAAGCATATGTTATACACACATGATGAAGACTGTAGGTGCTGAAACCAATTTCCAGGGCTGCCTCACTCTGGGAATAGTGATGATAACCCTTCCCTGCAGGGTCCCTGTGGGAAAGAGACTGCCGTTGTCCTGCCTGGGCTCTGGGGACCTAGCGAGCATCTCTTCAGTGTGTCCCACATCAGCTTATTTTATGCTAATCTGTGCGTGGTTGCCACATTGCCATTTCAAGATAAAAATAATCACAAAAACTTCTCAGTGTCTGCTTATACACCCGATCAAGGTCCCATCTTTGACAATTGAGTTCTTGTTAACTTATTTCTTTGGGCGGTTCTGCTTTCCTGTAATACACTATCAAATATTAACTGCCTCTATTTTTTGTTAAACCTCAAAATTGTTTGACAGTTGTCTGGTCCTGAGGTTCCTTATTACTTGGAGTTTCTTAATCTTTTTCAGGCCCCTGTGATAACCATCAGTCCCTGAGGTCTCAGAGTCCCTGCCCTAGGGGCACATGCTACTCCTTTTAGCCAAAAAGGACTTCTGAGATTTTTGGCTTGTATTCCCAAACAAAAGGTATATAGATAAAGTGATATAATCATAAAATTGGCTATGCTTAAAAAATTATTTTCCGAGCTTCCCTGGTGGCGCAGTGGTTGAGACTCTGCCTGCCGATGCAGGGGACGCGGGTTCGTGCCCCGGTCCGGGAGTATCCCACATGTCGCGGAGAGGCTAGGCCCGTGAGCCATGGCCGCTGAGCCTGCGTGTCTGGAGCCTGTGCTCCGCAACGGGAGAGGCCACAGCAGTGAGAGGCCCGTGTACCGAAAAAAAAAAAAAAAAATTATTTTCCACCCCCAGAGATTCTGATATTCCCCTGCTACCACTCTCCCCTCATTCCCTTTTTCAGTCTACAATGAAGCATGTACCCAATGAACTCTTCTCCTTCCCCTCACTCTCCTCCAATTCTAACTTTGTTGTGTTTTTTGTCTCAGTAAATGGCACCATCTTCTACTTGGTAATTTTAACCAGAAACCAGAGAAATACTCTAATCTGTCACCTATGGACACTTCTCTCAGAATAGGCCTTGAATGCATCCACTTTCTCCACATCTCTTACCTAAAACACTACCATGCCTCAGATCATGGCAGCTCCTTGCTAACTTGTAGCTACGCATACTCTTGTATGCTGTTATGCTCTATACACTACTATGCCAAGTTATTTCTTCTGAAATGTAAATCAAACGATTTCACTCCCTCTGCTTAAAACCATTTAGTGGCACTCCCATTGCATTTAGGATACGTTAAATTTTTGACATGGACTGTCTGACCTGGTCACTGTCTGCATCTCCAGCTGCAGATCTTTCTGTTCTTCCATCAACATGGTCAACACTACCCTCACTGGCCTTCTTTTGGATCTTCAGTTATTCCAATTTCTCTTCCACCTCAGTGCCCTTGCCTCAGAATGTTTATCCTCCTTCTCTTCATTAGCTAATTGTTACTAGTATTTCAGGTTAGAACTTAAACTCCATTTCTTCACCAGTCTAAATCAGATCCCCTCTTAGAATCTTTCAACATGCTCTTAATGGCATAAGCTGTATGTCTTGTTTTAATATCCATTTTTCTCACTGGATTTTAAGTTCCCTGAGGTCAGGTATTACGTACTTTTTTCCTCCTTTGTAACCCTGGTTCTTGGTACACTGGGCATTTCATAAGTATTATATCAGTGATTAAAATACTTATTAAGAAGCTTTCACAATACCAAAAGTATCTTATATACCTATTTAGACCAGCTTTCAGGTGCAAACACACAACCTAAATCTAATAGGGGCTCTTAGATAATTCTCTATTACAGTTTAGGGATGGTCCCCGGAATATAATTCATTTTTGAATCTTATCTTTTGGTTAGATTTATATTTCTAATCTGTGCTTAAAACCTTTTGGGAGTGCTTGTCTGTCTTTTGAGTTTGATTCTTCATTTTTCTTTAAAAAGTAGGTTTAGGTTGTTCATGCCTAATATGGGTGAGACATAGTGACTTTTGCATCCCTGGCAACAGCTAATTTTAAATAGAACTGGCTTACCCATACTAAGACATCTACTTCTAACTAAGTAAAGTTAGAGTTTATTTTCTTCTGGCTACTTCAAGTCCAGTCTTATTAAAGAACCATAAACCAGACATAATCTCAGTTCTGGTTGCAACTTTATCATTTCATGCTTGAGACTCGTCCCTGACTTTCTTGAGTTTTGCCTCTTAAAGAATTGGCAGTTGCAACTGGAGAGATGTCGCTCTCATTTCACTGGTCCAACTATAAAAAAAAATGGAACTGTCTTACATGGTGCTAAAAATGGTTTTATGCTCCTGTGACAGTTTTCTGCCTAATCAGAGAGCTTTCTTAGGCAAAGAAGAGACACTTTAAGCTCACAAAGGCCCTTCACTCTCTAGACATCTCTAATACATCTCTGCCTGCCTCCTAACAACCTCTCTCCCCTTTCCTAGGCAGAGGAAAGATTTTTGCACAATAATCCTTAATTAAGATACTGTCCCCGGAAGCTGTCAGCTGCTGCGTTTTAGAACTGCAGAAATCTCTTGAGAAAAACAAATATACGTAATGAAAACAATTAAACAACATTATTTACATAATCATAATAATCCACTAAGAAGTATTGTTATCGTCATAGGATCATTTGAGAGGCAAGTCAGGGTAGATAAGTGGAATTTTAACCCAGGTACACAAAACAAGAGCACTGAATTGATGTCTTTTAAAAGTTCCTTTTAGGCTTTTGAGCCCATGATAGAATGTGTCTTTTTGGTTTTTGCACAAAGAGAACAACATTTACAATGACAATCACCATTTTTTGAATGATCACCATGTGCCAGATTCTGAACCCAATATTTTTATAATTATAATCCAATTAATCTTTTAAACCAGCCTGGAAGGTAGACATTACTTTCCGTATTTTACAGCTGAGAAAACTGAAGTGTAGAGAAGCAGAGAATAGTATTATCACCATTACTATTCCCAGACTTACTTTGTGATTGGTATGACTTTATTGCCAGAAGACCTCAAGTGTTTTAAGCAGATTGTCCCAAAATTATTTTAAAAACTGTAGGAATTTGAATTTGTAGATCAAAGAAACACCTATCATGTTTTTGCTCTAAAATTATGAGTTGGAAAAAGTAATGGTATATGACCCACGACAACTGATTTCCACAGCCAGCGTTTGCCCCGTGATAATGGGAGTGCTGTATTTATTACAACTGGTGGCTTCCATTTCCTTATTTGAACACTTTGAAACTGGACAGTTTCTGGAGTCCTACACCTCTAGTAACCTAAGACAGCTGAAGATATTAAAATTTACATCTTAAGATTGGAGTGAATCTTATACCATACATATACCAGCCCTCATAGGCATAATGCTATATGAAGCCTTTGATCATTTCATGAGTGGCAAAATGATACTTGCCTTTAAATTTCTGCTGGCTATTTCCAGTCACAACCCACTTCTTGAGTAATGCCTCATGCAGTTTCATAACCGCATCAAGATGCCAGTTAGAGCAACAATATTGCCCTGCTAGACGATCATCAGTGTTATGAGATGAGGCAGTTTCCTGTTGCTTGATCAAAATGTTTAAAATCCCATTCTGCACAAACGGAAATGCTCGGAAGGATATAATGAGAGGTAATAGTAATTTTTAGATTGCCTGTCAACTCTAAGCCTATTTCTATCCATCACGGAAATGATATAACTCTCACTTCTCGTGCTTTTCTTATTTGCATAACCAACAGAATCAATACCTCTCAATTTTTTTCCAGCTTCCCACTAAAATAGAACCTTGATTTGCCATGTCTTAATGCATTCCGTTGTAGACTCTTCATTCCTTCTTGAAAAATGTATGTCAACTACCAATTAAGCACAGGAATCAGTCATAAAGTAGAATACCAAATAAAAGATTTATATATTAACTCCAACAATATACCTGGTAGTAAAATATCTCTCTATGAAGTTGCATGGAGCCCTGTAAGCTATTTTCTGGTCATATTCTCTACCATCTGGTTTTAATTGGCTAATCTCTACACTTACAGAATTCCCACCCAACAAGTGTGGGTGGAGAAAAGCAGTTGCTTTCATGCTAGTTGATTCAGTATATCAATTAAAAATTATGTATGCTTATTTGCTAAAGGTACACTTATTTTAAAAATATGTTTGTGTGACTTGAGATCTAAAGGTGATGAACTTAGCTCAGAGAGTGGGAAGGCATGTCATCAGGGGAATGTCGGCTGGACTCCCAGACAGGTCCCTACAAGATGGTCTTGCCCTCTGAATTTGCCACAGTTAGGTATGATGCTGTCAGCCTTAAAGACTTAGAGATGCAGTCGTATCAGTGTCTTGAAGTGCTCAGGTTCAGGATGCCGTTTTCTGCTAACAAAAGTCACAAGAGACTAAGTTACAAAAATAGAATGTCCATCTTTTAGTTAATGAGGAATATGACTTTCAGTTTGAACCATCCTTGCTTTTATCCAAGGCCAAAACCTTCACTTGCACGTGAATCCTATTCCTTCTCACTGACTTTTAAAGTACTTAGCTACTGCAGTTTTCCTGCTTTCTCCTCTATCAACAAATTTCTCCTCCTTATTCTGTTATCAGTAAGCATACTATCATATCTCCCATCTTAAAAAAAAGCCCTCTTTAGATCTTATATTTCCCTCCAGGTACCATTCCAATTTCTCTGTTCCCTTTCTTAGCAAAACTCCTCAAAGAAGTGACATACATACTTGATTCCTCTACCTCCCCACCTCCTATTCTCTCTTCAACCCACTGCACATAGGATCTCTCCCTCATCACTCCACAAGAACAAGATAGAATAGAAAAGCATGAAAAGAAGGCATGTGAAAGGCATGTCTTCTTCCCCAAAGAACCTATATTTATTTTAAAAATTTTGATTTTCAAATTGCATTTGGAGGAAAATTGTTCATTACTTTTTCAATAAATAGCCTGGCTGAAATATACCGAAGTTCAGTCAAGATTCCTTCCCTCGACTCCTTTATTGGTTGAATGCTACTTGCAGAGATTCAGCTTGCTGACCGTTCAGTTAGGAAAATGGTGTGCAGTACAGATACTTGTACTATTTCTGTGACCCCTGATGCAGGCCGATCTTCAAGATTCAATGACATGAAATGAAACCCCACACTGTAGTCTCATTGGGTCACTTTAGAACCTGCCCCATCTTTGCCTTAGACAAAGGCTCTGCTATAGAATGTTGCAGGAATAAAATCTTCACATAGTGACTGACCAGTAGTGAGCCCAGGTCATTCATTTCCTATTCTGTGATTCACTCAGTCAAGGTCCCCAGCAACCTTCATGTTGCTAAATGCAATGATAAATTCTTTATTTTACGGAACCTCTTAAGAGCATGACATGATTGACTCTGTGAAATGTTTTCTTTCATCTTCTGGGCTACCTACTGAATGATCTCACTGGCTACTTGGTCTCAGATTTCTTTGATGGTTCTCCTTTCTCTTTCCTGCCTCTACATGGTGGTTTGCTCCTGGGATCATTTCTTGGCTTTCCTACCTTCTCTCACAAGATGATGGCCTCAAGTGTCCCATGCCCTTAAATGCCAACTGTTCACTCATGTCTTCCAAATTTATATCCCCTGTCCCAATCTCATCTTTGAACTTCACATTAACCAGTACCACCCTTGCACCTAAAATAAGCAGAATAAAGCAAAGGAATTATGAATGACCTGTACAACCAAGCCAGTGATGCCTTACTTTTATGGCATATATTGTACGAGATATGGAAACATCTGAATACACCTAAATTAAGCCAGTCAGTTGGCCTGGTTTAGTCTGAATAGTTGAAGATTCTGATACCCTTGGTTCTTTATAGGGCAAGAGTCCTGGGATATGTTCTGCTTGCTTGACACTTTTCTTGACATGTACTCACAGACTTAGTGTTCATTGTTAACTGTCAAGAACCACTTGAAATAAAGTATTTGCACTTGTTCCCCATGCCTTAGGGGTGGCTCTGCTGTTAACATGGCTAATTAAATGACTTACACTACCACATGGATGTCTACTAGGCAGCTCATAACAGGTCTGGAACACAAAACCCATTCTCTCAATCTTCTCCATCTCAGGAAATAGCACCATGATCAACTCTAATTATTCTGGACCCCGATTTATATGTAATCCTTGTAGATTTTCTTTCCCTCCTCTTCTCATGTACAACCAATCCAACAGCAAATACCAGCATCTACCTTCAAAATACATCCTGAATATGATAACTTTTCACATTCCCCATTCCCTAGGCCAAGACACTGTCTTCTCTTTTTAGGACCACTGCAATGTCTCTTGATACTGTGCTTCACAAAATTATACCTGTGAATCACCTGGGGATGTTAAGTGCAGATTCTGATTTAGTCAATTGTGAATATGGCCTGGGATTCTGTATTTACGACAAGCACCCAGGTGATACATGTGCTCCTGGTCCACAGACCTCACTAGAATATAAATAATCAAGTATAAAAACTTCAGAAAATGATTGGACTATGAGGAATGTAAAACAGACTTAGAGAATAACTGTTTTTCAATCTCTTTCAATGTTTTATTTAGCCAGAGTGATCTTAAAAAAAAAAAAGTACAGCAGATGATGTACAACAGATGATGTATCTCCCTACATCACAACCCTCTACCTCCTTGGCCTCCCACTAGACCTTGAATAAGATCCAAATTGCTTAGCACAAGGCCTTAGAAGATCTGGCCTCAAATTGCTGCTCAGTATGAGCAAAGAGGTTTTTGTCTTCCATGAACACATCCAACTTTTTCTACCTCAGGGTCTTCACACTTCCTAGTCTTTGTCTAGATTGGAGTACTTTTCTCCTTATTAAGGTTTCTGCTCAAAAGAAATTTCTCTAAGAGAGGATATCATTGACTGTACTATACAAAATAAGTTACATTTCATTCCCTTATTTTGTTTATTTTCTGAACACAAGTTATTATCTGTGATGGGCTGAATAATGCCCAGGAACCTCTGAATGTTACTTTATGTGGTAAAAGGAATTTTGAAGACGTGATGAAGGATCTTGACATAGGAATATTATCTCGGATTATCTGAGTGGGTCCAATGAAATCACAAAGGTCCTTTTAAGAGGGAGGCAGGAGGATCAGTCAGAAAGAGGAGAGGTGACAGTGGAAGCAGAGGTTGGGGTGACACACTTAGAATATGGAGAAAGGGGCACAGACCAAGGAATGCTGGTGTTCTCTAGAAGCCAGAAAAGGCAAAGAAATGAACTCTCTCCTAGATCCTCAGCAAGGAACACACCTTCATTTTAGCCAAGATTCCTTTTGGACTTCTGACCTCGAGAGATTTAAGATAATAAATTTGAATTGTTTTCAGCAGCTAAATTTGTTAGAACAACAATAGTAAACTAATACATTGTCTAAAGTTTATGCTTATTTACATGCTAATTTATTTTCATCTTCCCAATTAGTATGCAGACTACATGAGGGGAGGAACACCTGTCTTGTTGCTTGTTGTATCTGTGTGTGTCCAGTGCTTAGAATAGTATTTGACACATAGTAGGTGCTAAATAACTCTTGGTTAAATGAATTAGTAGGCTGGATACTCATGTTAATTGACTTGGACTGTATATATATCAGTAAAGGTTAAAGGAGAGAAGCAGAATCAGTAAGAGATGGACCTTTTGCAGTTTTGGAATTTACTTACATAGTCTCTGTACCACTCATTGTCTTCCCATTTGATCCGATGCTGGAGCTTAAAGTCCCCTAGCAGTTGTGAAGGGAAGATAGATACAAATTGGGAGAGAATAAGAGCAAGCTGAGATAAACAAACTGGAGTCCGTGAGGACTGACTGAAGTGTCAGTTCTTGTGGCTACTGACTTTGATGGAATGAGCGCCCTACAGAAATTCAGGAGCCTGTTGTCTTGTTGCTAAATGCACAAACCTGGCCCAGGAGTTAGTGATGCTGAAGGAGATCCAGGAGAAGGTGGAGGAGTTGCAGACCTGGCTGCAGTCTCATGCCAACACCATGAGTCAGAAGATAAGTATATGTATGAGCAACAAAATCCTGCTTCAAATCTGCTCTCCAAGTTCCCCATGAGAATGTCTGTGTTGGCCAGTCCACTCTAACAGGAAACATACAGATGTAAATGTATAACTAGGAATAACATATAATCAGGATATTTAATCGTATCAGATTTTGACTGTCCTATTATTGGTGCACCTTCACAATGGACACACATACCTACCCACACATAAGCACGCATCTCTGCCAGGCATTCTAGAGTGTTCATGAAACAGCACTTGGCTGGTCAATGAACAACATGCCTCTTTTAAAAAATTTCTTCCAAGATAGACATTTGACTTTTTTTTTTTTTTCAACTTTCACATTTTTTCTTAAGATAATATCTTTAATCAGGGTCCAATCTGGTATTAATGTTCTGGGATCGATTTTGTCTCCTTAAGAGATTGTGTTTCTTTCAGCAGATTTATTACATTAATTTATAAAGTTTCTTTGTTAAGCTCTTGATATTTGAAAAGTAGGAAGGTAATATCCATTACCAGAAATAAAATATTTCATTTTCAGTGATGAAGCAGAAATGGAGTTGAGGGGATGGGGAAAACCTACTAGTGCTTTTCCCACTCAGGCTGCCGGGTGATTCACTGAGTCCTCTTGGGTATCAGGACACATCTCAAATCTTTCTCCCTCTTTTCCCTCTCTACCTTGGTTTCCTAGGTCTTTCTACTAACATTAAGTAGTATGTATAAAAAGCTTTGCACATAATATTTCTTTATTCACAAATATCACCATATGAGTTAAGATTGGACTGAAGTAAGATAAATCCCTATGGAGCTGCCTATATACTTAGGTTAGCTGGCTTCTTAAGTTTGTTTCAAAATATAGCACTTCCTTGGGGGCAAATAAGACTTCTCTTTGGATTAAAGGTACTGATTATATTGTACCCAATAATACCATTTTATTGTGCTCTGGATAATAAATGGATTGAAACATCTGATAAGATTAATAAACAACAAAGATTTTTTTTTCTCTTATTAAATAGAGTTGCAGGTGAAAGGGCAATTGCTTTATTAGTTCTTTTCTTCATTTACTTTGGGATAAATCTGTATTACTTTCCTGCACTGCTTTGTTGTTATGTAGTTGGCCAGTGAGGGACCTAGCACTGATGAAAATGCATTAACATTGCAGCACATTTATAACAAGGCCTTATAAGTATATTGAATTACACTTAAGTGTTTTTAGTAAGTATAATAATGAATAACTTTATTTTCTAAAGTCAAAGCCAGATGGAAATTGCAATTCTGTATTCCCTGTACATTTGTACCAGTCAGGCTGAAAACTCAAATCATCCTTCTTTCCTTCCCTTCACCACTTATAGTCAATCAGCCAACAATTCTTTCAAATTTCTTTTTTATAATCCCTATTTTATTTTTTTGGCCACTCCAGGCAGCATGCAGGATCTTAGTTCCCTGACCAGGGATCAACCCATGCTCCCTTGCAGTGGTAGCGTGGAGTCTTAACCACTGGACTGCCAGGGAAGTCCCCCCATTCATACATTTCTTTTCATTATTACTACCTCCACCCCAAAACAAGGACCTCGTTCTTGTATCCTTACAGTAGCTTTCACATAGAACCCCCAGCCTCAAATTCCTTTCCTTTCCTCTAATTTGTTCTGCCAATTACCTCCTACTTAATTTTCAAACCATATTACTGTCCTCATGACATTGCTCAAACACTTTTAGTGTCCTACCACCATTCACAGGAGGAACAAAAACTCTTTAGACTAACATTATATGTGTGACATATATAATCTCCCTGTTCATTCTGTGTTTTTCACCCCTGCCTTTGAACCTTTGAGTAGAATTAGAATAATCAATAGAGCCACTGAATTGAAAGAGGCCCAGATTTGAAACTTGAGAGATATAGAAGGTGGGTGAGAGAAGGTGGAGAGTGAAGAAGGATACAGAAAAGTCAGGGTTGAGAGGGAGTTTTAGAAAGTTAGCAGAGAAAGGGATTTTGGTGATAGCTATACTGCCAGTGAGATACTGAATGAAAGAGAAAAGAAGTGAGATTAAGGGTTTTTTTTTTAAAGAGTTTACTCTGGATTATGAGTAAAACTTTCCTGCTATTTTGAGTGACTCAGGAAAGATAAATACTAGCTTTCAATTTATTTATCTGCCCAGTGACCAACACCTTATGGGGACAGTGGCGGCAAAGAGGGGCCAGTTTTGTTTCCCGCACGAAGACTTTCACTCAATAAATAGAAAATCGAAAACTGGAAGGAGTACAGTGAAGGAAGAGGATAGTTTATGATGAATCTAAAAGCTGGGGGCCTAGTGTAGATTAGGGGGCTGAAGAATACTTCTCTGAGAAAGTGACATTTATGTAGAAACTTAACAGATGACGTTTGTGGGAATAAAGGGCATGATTCATGCAAAGTGTTTAGCACAGTGTATGACAAATGGATATTAGCTATATTATAATTATTTTTAATAATCATTTAGTGTTCTTGTATCTTCTTTAAAACTAGATGGTAAAACCATTCATGGCAGAGCAGTGGTTTTCTGCTTATTTTAAATCCCTATAATGTCCAGCTCTCTTCCTTGTAGTGAAGTGTAGCTAAAAGAATACAAGAATAGGGTCCTCTAGACAAGGACTAAAATCATGACTTATGAGTTGTGCAAATCTAGGGAAAATATTTAACTGGGTTACAGTTTTCTTATTTGTAAAATGAGAATCATACTACTTCAGGGGATTTCTGGGACGATTAAAAATAATTAACAGGGCTTCCCTGGTGGCGCAGTGGTTGGGAGTCCGCCTGCCGATGCGGGGGGCGCGGGTTCGTGCTCCGGTCCGGGAGGATCCCACGTGCTGCGGAGCGGCTGGGCCCGTGGGCCGTGGCCACTGAGCCTGTGCGTCCGGAGCCTGTGCTCTGCAGCGGGAGAGGCCACGGCAGTGGGAGGCCCGCGTACCGAAAAAAAAAAAAAAAAAAAAAAAAAATTAACATCTTGTCTAGTACAACACAGATGCATAATGAAAAGTAGTTTATTAATATTGTTTTAATATTTAAGTAACAAATATTTCCTTAGAGGAAAATTGGTAGCATTTTTAATTGTATATTTGTCATTTGAAATTTATGATAATTTGGTTATAGGTGAGAGAAGTTTGTATCATTTATAGATGAGTCTGATCAGGAAAGAATTAATATGGATAATGTTCCTATAATGTTGATATCTTAAAAAATGATACCTTTTAGAAAAACAACTTCTATCCAGAATCCCATAAAGTGTAAAAAGAAAAAAACAAAAATCACTTAAAATCTCCCTCTCCACTTAGTCCCTGTTTATAGAATATTTTAGGATATCTAAAAGGTATTTAAAAACAATGAGTTATTAACCCTAATTAGTTATCTATTAATTGAAGAAATGCTTTAAAAATCTATACTCAAAAACACTGTACTAGTTCATTTCTTTGTAGTTAAAAATAATTCACTGAATCGTTTAGCAAATATCAATACCTGACAAATTTTCTATTTTGGAATAGTTCATTTTTTACTTATTTAGTACGGTCATTATTGTAATTACTATGTAAAGATTTTACACTTAGATGAAGTATACCCTGTTTGTTTTAATCTTCCTTAATGTTGTACAGATTTATATTTTTTAAAAAGTACATGTCCTGTGAAAGGAAGGGTTAAATACCATGTGCTAGAGTAGCATGCTTCTGTCTCTCTGGGAAAGGTATTACTTTAGATGATGATTTTTACCTGTAATTACCTTTCCTTTTTGTTCTCATAGAGAGCCTGATCCTCATTATAATATGTATTGCTTCATATTCACTAAACTATATATGAAAAAGAATCTTTGTTTATAGTTTGAGGGGAGTTTTGAAATTACTGCATGAAGATACTTGAAACTTTTGCCTCATTGAAAAGCACTGGATGTTTTGAGAAATATCAATAAACAATATTCCTACCATAACCCAAAGGGAACAAAGTTATTGAGGTTTGAAGTAGCTTGCCCCCAAACCATAATTCCTCTAGCATGGGGATTTGTGGAGTACCCTTTGCAGCTAACAGCTAATCATACTGTACTTGGTGAATTACTTTCATTATATAAAATAAACTTATTAGTCGTTGCACATTATAAGGAATGTTCAAATCATTTCATTAAAAACACAACGTTATGCATGCTATTGATTTTTAAGATGCATTACCAAATGGGTCATGAATATTAAGTGAACACATTTATTCTACCCTTTAAAAAGCACATACACATTAATTTGTAGTTAGGATAGAAACTTCATCTTCACGGTATAAAACAGAAGGCAGGGAGAATATGCAGAGTTCCCTTCACTTAGCCACAAAATGATTCACCTGAAAATCTGAAAGCATTCAAAAGGTCTAGCACATCTGTGATTATCTTCGTGGTCATTCGTTAGTCACTGTTCATAGGCACAAATACGCAATTCTTAAGTTTCTCAGGCTCAGAGGCTGCAATGCCATTGGTTGCCATTGGGTGGCAGAATGACTTTTGTGGGTCATGTGTGCAATTAATCCTGTCCATCCAGAGATAGCTCCCAAGTAAAATTTGCAGCCAGACAGGTGCAAGTATCATTAGGTTTGTGAGACTCAAAAGATTATGAGAGCACATTTTCAAAATTTCATTTACAGATGGAAAAGTTCCATTTACAAACATGTATTCTTGGAGATAGAGGGTTTGTAATGGATATTTCCTAATTCATAATAAATGGATATTCATAAATCGAGACTTTATGCACAAAATGAGGTTCATTTGTGATATGTTTATCCTTAAAATATAAGGACAATGTTTGTCTCTCTACCACTGTTTCCAAACTTTGTCTACTCATTAGTCTAGGCTTGAAAAGAGAGGTAAAATATATTTGGCAACTCTAATAGAACCAGAAAAGAACTATACAGTGTTAAACAGAGTGCTTTGAGGTCAATGAGTGGGGATGGAAGCTTTGCTATTGGGTGGTGGGGACAGTGAAGAGTTGAGGAGATGGCGTATCAGTCCATCTAGTTTGAACATGTCCTAGTAATTCTATTCCTACTTCATTTCTTATTTGTGTTCTAAGATGTTTATTTTGGCAATTAATAAAAAGGAATTTCCACCTATCTCTTTTCTAACCATTTGGCATACTCTATATATTCTACTTGTTTATTGTCTGATATCCATCACCCCTCGCCCACCGGCCACACATATTAGGATGTAAACTTCATGAAGGTAGAGGTTGTTGTCAGGTTTTGGTTTTTGCTGCTGTATACCCAGTGCCTAGCCTAGTGGCTGGCAGAGTATGGGTGTTCAATAAATATTTATTGAATGAATGATTTAATAAATGAAAGATAAGTTATGGAATATTTGCAAACTCTGATAGAAGTTGTCTAGAATACTACACAGAGTAACTGTATTAACATCTTTTTTTTTTTCAGTTGCTCTTTGTTTTTTCCTATGCAATTCACATCAATTCTGCCTGCTAAACAGTGTTCAGACCCATTCACATTTCCTGTCTCTCCACTCATACCCCTAGTCTAAGCCACTATCAGTCTCTAACCTCTTGCTTGGATTATTGCAATTTCTTCGTAAATTACTTTCTCCGCATGCAGTCTTGCCTATCCTCAATGCCCAGTTTTTGTTTTTACCACCATGTGTTTTCTCACGAGAGACAGAACAATTTCTTCCATAAAACAATTATTTCAGTCCTCTACCTGATATCCTGCCATGGCTTTCAATTGACCTTGGAGTAAAATCCCCAAAGCCCCTGCATGTTACTGTTGGTGACTCTGTCTCTAGCCTCAGGCCTTGCCCATCTCTTATTTTCTGTGATCTGCACATAGTGGATTGAATGTGCCAGTCTCTTTCCCATAGACTTTTTTTTTTTTTTTTTTTTGCGGTACACGGGCCTGTCACCGCTGCGGTGTCTCCCGCTGCCGGGCACAGGCCCGCGACGCC